>NC_143552.1:74184038-74339615 GCF_054136105.1 Typopeltis vanoorti | reverse complement strand
TAGAAATACGTGTGCTTCTTGATCTACGATGTAAGATGCAGAGGAAGTACAAAAAATGGAAACAAATGATAAATGTAATTAGAAAATAAGTTTCTTTCACGAAGATAGTATTATATGCGCAATTTCAAGTTACTTTCTTGGTTCTTTTTGTTATGTTCGATGATATTTTAATTTTAATCAGCATCTACTCTAACAGTAATTCGAAGCAATGATTTATAAAAAGCAGATCTATTTTTCTAATTATAATTGTCGGCGAAATGCAAATGGCAATTATACATTCATCATTGTAAATAACATGAAAAAAAAGCTGTAAAAGTTTATAAAAATGTACTTGCTCTTTGGGATAAACAAGAGACCTGTTCTTCACTCCAGTTTTTAAGTTAACTGTCTTCAAAATATTGATTATAATAAATTCAAGGGATTGGGATGAAATGATTGCTATTTTAGACTCTACTATGCACCGAATTAAACATTTTGTCGCAGAAGAAATAATGAATATTTTATTCTATATTAGTTTTGCTTCACAGGCGAAAATGCCTTCTTTGAAAGTACCAAAAATTGCAATCACGTCCAGTCGAATCACTTTTTCTCGACACACCTAATAAGAATTCACTTTACTTAAGAAACGAATACAAATGCGAGAATGGACATTAAATTTTGAAGACATGTTAAGTATTTTATTTTTAATTTTTACTCACTTTCTTTATACTTTTCTTTCTTGCGTTTCTTTTTTTATATTAAGTGTATTGAATTGTACGATTCTGCTTATTGCAAGATGTAAACAAAACACTACAAGAACGTCAATTATGAAGTCGAAATCAAAAAATAAAAATAAATTCGGTTTGCAAAATTTTACGTTAAATAAAATTAATTGGGATAGCATTTGTTATTGTAGCTGTTTCAAATGTTTTCAAATCATTTCAGGAATTCCAAAAAGTTTTTAACATTTGAATTAAAGAATTTTAACTAAAGAATTAACTTTTTATCAAAATGGTTTTCTGGCGTATTCACATCTGATGATTCATGCAAATTCATCTTACAGATATATCTTACAAAAACCTTTAAAGATTTTTATTTATTTATTTTTATTTTGTTCACGCTTGTTTGAAAACCTGTGTAGAATATTCTTGGTGAAATACATAAGAGGTGGAATTGTTCCACATTTCCACCTCTTATGAAGGGGTTTGGGATGGCAGCTCCTCGCTTTTGAATTGATTTAGCAGAGAGTCAAGGAATTATTGATAGCAGTTCACATTAGCAATTGCCATTGACGTATTTATGTAAGATGCATGCTACTTTGAAAGTGGGTGGAGTGGAGTGGTGAAAGACGGGTTATTAAAATTTAATTGCACCTTCTTCTTCTTAGGGGCCTCACCTGGAATCCGAGAGCAATATTCTATAGTTCAACAGATTTGCCATTTGTATAACGCAGTAAGTGCAATGCGTTTGCACCTAGTGAGGTTTCATGTCAGGATAATGCCAAGAAGAGAAATTATCATCTCGTTTGGGGATTTCAGTGTTGTATAAAACAACGCTAGAGGAAGACTGTTATTTTCTATGGAAAACAAAGCAAAAGTTTATTTTGATAACATTGAAATTGACAAGGTTAGCTAAGTTCCATTTAAGCATAACTTAGAGATCAGAATTGAAGGCAGCGAAGATTGACGCTCTGTAGCTTGGTGATCTCTGAAGTGGAAGTTTGTAGAATGAACAGGAGGACTGCTATGTGCTGTCATCAGCACAACTGTGTGTTGAGTAGGCAAAATTTAAATAAGTAACTGAGATACAGAAGAAAGAGGGTGAGAGAACATATCCATATGGAACCTCAGCATTAAATGCATAACTATATGATAAGGAGTCATCATCATCGCACAGTAATGTGCGTTAGTCAAAAAAAAAAGCTGGCATCCGAATTGCAGAAGACATGGAGTAGACAAAATAATCAGAGCACACTAACCGGTCTTTGTGCCAGACTAAAACAAATTCTTTGGAGATATCCAGTGAAACTACTTCAGATTCGCCAACCTTTTCCATGACATTAGTCCATAGATGTGTGACAGATTTAAGCAGATCTCTGTTGATCAATAGCTGAGGAATCCATATTAGTTGACTTTTATTAGTTGGGTGCTTTCAAAATAACATAGGAGTTGGGTGCTCATGTTTCTCTCCATTACTTTGGAGAAGACTGAGGGAAGATAAAGATTGGGCAGTACCTTGTTGGTAGGGAGTTGTCGCCCATTTTGGGTATGCTTTGAACATAGACCCATTTCCAGGCTGTAGGGTAACTCCCAGCAGAATAAGAGAGCAAATCTGAACATTCTTCCGATTGTCCAAACTTTTAGGACAATCGGAAGAATGCCATCGGAAACAAAAGATATTTTAGTGTCTAATTAGGATAAGATGCTACAGATCTCTTTCTGGTGAAAGGGCAGGAGGCATCTAGTGTTCAGCATTTGGGATAGCCGAGGTCATTTTCAAGATCAGCAATGCACGTATTTGAGGGAAAATATGAAGCCAGGAGATTGAGTGTGATTACACAATCGAGGCCATCTGAATGAAACGGGGATAGGAGAAGCGTTGGATAGAAGTTAAGACCAATTATTCGCCAATGGATTGACTGCTATTTGGACAGATGCAAGTTTCCTACTGTTGGTTGTCTCGATTTCGGTTTTAGAATGCCTTGATTAGTATTCTTTCAGTTGTTTCTAGTTTTGGTATATGTATTAAAGGAAGATGGAACTCTTGATGAATCCAGTTGCGATATTTTCAATTTTTCACTTATAGAGATTTGGCATGCTTTTTAAGAACCAATGCTTAGATGAGAAACGACAAATTCAAGCAGAGTAGGAAAATATATGTTTCCCTACTAGTAAGGATTGCTTTTATGATACGTTCAGTGTATATGTTGGGCTGAAAGCCAAAGACAATAGTTCAGCAAGGATATATCACATAGAGGTTACGAAAATCATCCCACTTAGCATTGTTGTAATGCAAGTCAACCATTGATTGAAAGCAGCTCTGAAAGTGAGTAGGCCTGAATTACCTAGAAGACCAACATTCACGATACTCAGAAGGGTCACCAGTGAGAAAAACATCCATGGTGTTAGGGAAGTGGTCGTAGGTCGTAGTTAACAGGCGTTCTGGTAGACATGTGAACAATTTGTGTAAGGTCATTACTGATATAAAATGTCTCAACTTCTCTTTGCAAAGCTTATTTATAGTGATTTATAACTGATTAAACCTATCTATTTATTACATTTCTCTTGTGAAAACGCCATAATAATGTACCATATCATTTTCGACAATCCAAAGATAGGATTATCATAGTAGCGATAATTTCATCAGTGCACAGATAAAATGGCAACCAAGAATTTGTCTTCGGAGACTGTAAAACCAAGTGTTGAAATGGTACCGAAATTTAAAAAATAGATGAAAATTTATAATTGAGAAGAGTAAATATGTATCCTATTCCGTCCTCGATTAAGACGACCACGAAGGCAATACGACATAGCAGGAATAATAAAAATATGTTTGTATCGATTGCCTAGTATAATCCGATGGATGTTTCTGGTAAACTGTATGCTGTTCTTTATGCTATAGAATCTAGACCATTTAATTAAGAGTAAGTTATCCTGTATCATATGGAGGTATAAAATTTTCCTCCAGGAAAGTGATTATTTTTCTTTTGCATAAGCGGATAAACTGCCCTGTTAATGCATGAAAGTGGTGAATATAAAACACTGGCAATGATTCGGTTACTTCGTTAAACGCTAGAAATAATTCCCTCTGTGATGAGTATCACTGACAACGTCCTAATAGGACGGTGGAATAGAAGATATCTGTAGATGTTTTGATGTTTTTAGTAGTAAAATGCACAATTCCAGGAGAAAAACATGCGTTCTGTGTATCTCACATCGGACAGTTCGCTTTCAGTTGAAAGTGGTTTGAAAGGCCAAATATCCAACCTATTGTTTTACAGTAGATTGGACACGGGTCTTTCCAATCGAATCTCAAATTCCATTTCTCATTACTGCATTGCAAAGTAGATTTTAGTTCGAAAAAAATTTGGAAAGAAATTCCTCTGACTAACATTTCTGTTTAAAGCAAATCTGTATCAGAGTACTGCATTTCATTAATCACTGCTCAAACAGCATTTGCTATCGGTCCAAAATAGCAAATAAAGATCACCATTACTGATAGTCTTATCGGATTGCATTTCATAATTCTCATAGTAACAGGTGCCAGATATTCGTCTTGACTATCGTTTTCTATCCATAAGTAAATTTCTAGCAATGAAGATATTTTAATTCAAGGAGCTTCCATACTGCATATTTTCACAACTTATTTTTGAATTATTGTTTTCCTGTCCGTTGCATACACAAACCAGTCCAACTGAATTTCCACGAAGTTTTCAAGTTCTACAAAGATATTTGTTAGTGTTCGGGAACGATACTTGCATTCATTTTGAAATTCAAATAATATATTATTGGTATATATCCACGAGTATTTATATGCAAATGAATGTCTACTCTCTACGTTGGGTTAATGTGCGAATGTTGTAGATTGTGCATGAAAACTAAATTCATTCTGAACATCTGATTAATGACATCTTTGAGCTTCTAAATGGATAATGCGTAAGAACATGTCAGATTTATATTTCAGTTCACTAAATATAAATCTAAATATAAACATAAAACCTAATTGAGAAGTATCAAAACATAAATGGAATTCACCTTGAGATGCATCAAAAGACTGAGAGAGGAATGGAAACAAAAATTCAACTTTTTTTAAGATATTCTTATCAAAATAAGAATTCACCTTTCATTAAGAGATGAATCAAAATAAGAATTCAACTTTCTTTAAGAGATGAATCAAAATAAAAATGTAAACTACTTTAACATATATAAATGGAACCTACTTTAAGAAACAACAAATCTTAAAAGGAACCTAGAATTTAAAATTTAAATCTTAAATGGGATCCATATTGAGAATCATCAAAACAAATATGGAGCCGATCTTGAACGTTTAAAAGCATAAATGTACAGTATTTAACATTGAAAAAACATCACAAAATGTGTAACCTATGACTATTTGAGAAGCATAAATTCTTAAAAGGAAATTACACTGAGAAGCATTAAATACAGTTTATGAAAGAGCACTCACCATAAGAAGCATCAAAACATAGATAAAACCTACACTAAGATCAACATGGCAATCAATTACATATTATTATTATTATTATTATTATTATTATTATTATTATTATTATTATTATTATTATTATTATTATTATCAAAAATACACAAATTTTATGCAATTACCAAAGGAACTAGGGAGGAACATCTTATTCGATTCAATGTAGCATTGTATCAAAACATACAATCGCTGAAATCATTAAAGTGAGAGTTTGGTGAGTATGTTCCTTTCTCATCTCCTAGCAAACAGCTCGTTGAGAGAAACGCCTTCCCAGTTTTTATTATTAAAGCTTTAATATTTCCTGTAGCGTTGGAAATATTACATGTAGCTGTGATGCGTGTATGAAAATATATCTCCTCAGATATATTTAAAAGTTCGGCAAATATAAGGAAACTACAAACGAGTGTTCCACAAAAATCAATAGAATTTTAATACTATCGTATTCTGTCGTTCACTTTATTCCTTTATGACTTTTTACATAAGTAACTCTTTCAATACTGTTTTTATCAAGCTAAAACAACCAAAAGAAAGCCTTAATCGCCATGGAATGAGCTATGATAGGGTCTCTTGAGAGGCCGCACTTGATGGAATCAATGAAGAACCAAGAGAAGGGGATGGCAATTATGTTTGGTTGTATTTGAAAACCGAGCTTCCTAGCTCGTTATGTCAGGTACCCACTGCAGTGATAATGTCGTTTGGTAATTCTTTATTTTACACTTGTCTTTTGCGTCATCACTTTTAGAACACTTTGGGGTTGGGAGTTGGGGGGGAAGAGGGAGATCTTTGAACGAAAGTAAAGCCTTTACACTAAATTGCATCGCTAAAGGCAAAAATGGCAGAAAGAAAAAGGAGTGAGAGAAGGAGCTTTCTTTTCACAATACATCATTAGTTAGAAAGGCTCTATAGAAAATCCACTGCTCGCATGTAACGGGGGAAAAAAAGGGTATAATACTAATGACTGAAGGATGGCGATTGTCACCTACGTTCAGCTTCTCTTGTTTAGAAGTAACCTGAGGCTTGTTATATAGTCTTTTTTGTGTTCATCTTCTTAGTAACCAGTTTCAGGGAGGATGAACAGTAAAGAAACGAAGGATTGTGACACATGCCAGAAGTAAAAAAAAAAAAAATGAAATGAAAAAAGAAAACTATACACTCAGAGAATAAGCTACGAAGGGCTGCTATGGCACTGATCTTTCGATTCATATCAACTCGTGTTACAATAGGACAGCTTACTTATTTATTTTATATATTTCACCTGAATTATCAGATTCTGTTTTTTAATGAACGTATGTAAGTATTGGTTTTAGGATGTGCATTCCACGGAATGTTCATTTAGGTAATGGACAGTGGATATCGTTTCAGAGTATCATTATTTCGAAGAGCTACATTTGAATTTAATTTTTACAATAAATATTGATAACATAGGAAGAAATAACATGATATGATAAGAAATAAAAAATATCTATGGAACTTTTACGGAAGTTATGTTCAGTATTGCCAATAGAGAAAGCAAACTTCGTGCACATGTTACATCGTGTATATAACATGAACGCTTTAATTGGTTTTATTAATAAAACAATGAAATAAAACATTATAACAGTATAATATTAGATGAATTCAACCATGGTTTAATACACAATCTTTACTCTATTTGAATTATTGTTATTCTTCGTAGGATACTATTCCCCATTTCAAAAATAAGCAGCAAACTTTCATTACGAACTATATAACAAAACAACTGCACTAATATCTTTGTTAATGAAACCACATTTACTACAAGCGTTATTATCATAAATAACGAAATAGCGTTTAGAAAAGGTGATGTTTTAATGGCGCACTCCAAGAAAATACAAACATTTATTTTGAAGGTTTTTTTCCAGTAATGTAGACTGAAGAACTATTGGTTCACCAGTCTATATTACTGGTAAGACGCAGATATCATAGATAGGAGATCAAAGGATCACCAAAAACGTAATACTTTTTATGTAATAAATTGAAAAAAGAAATATGAAAATATGTGGTGAGGAATCTTTGTGCTAGTTTAGCCTTTGCATGCACTTGAACAATCGATCAAACGAACGAGTCAATTAACCAAATACAAAAAATACATGTAGTAATATGTTTATAAAGCTTGAAATTTTTGTGTTTTTACAATTAATTGCACCAAATCATCTGTGTAACACGACAATAATAATACAAGATTTGTATTAAAATTGCTATGTCAGTTATATTAATTTCCAATTGTAATCCCCCAAGATTGTCCATTAAATCCTCAATGTAATGGACAATTTAATGCTCTAATCGCTTTAGATTGGTGCTCTGAGCTGGCTTTGCTATTCCTTTAATCAAACTATATAGACACTGCTATGAGACAACGAGTGTTGTCACATAGCAGTGTCTATGTGACAACGAGTGTTGTCTTACTGGAATAGGTAGGGATTTCACTGTAGAGTTCCATAACTTCAAGAACTGCAGTTATTGAGAAATTAAAGGTACTCGTTCATGGAAATATCGATAAAAATCATCAGTATTCTAATTCAGTATCAGGATAAACGTCTAACCTTTCTCCCACAAATAAACCCCTGAAGCCAATACACGGCTACCACTATCATATTTTCTTTATTTAATTCTTCCTCAGATCTTTGTAGCTCAGTTAGTTTGGACTATGCCCTTTGTTTTGGAAAACGTGGGTTCAAATTCAATGTAAGACGCGAAGAATCTTTGTCAGAGGTTTCAATTTAAGGGAAATATTCGGTCTAATACGGAAGTGGAGGGTTTCTTTTTTCCTTCCGGCAACTCTGGCTCTTAAAAACAGGCAAACCGCCCGGGAGTAAACACGTAATATACATACAAATATATCACATAGTTATTAGGCTAACCATCCTATCCTGGAATAATGGTTAGGAGATCTAAGGGTGCTGGAAGGTTATGGGTGTTTACGAGCCTGTCAGATCCATAGGCAGAAGAAGAGGAGAAAGCAGAATCACGATTCATATTTCTTTTCGGGAAGAAATCTTTATGGTGAATAATGTAGACATCGATCAGATCTCTTGATCAAGTAGTCTGTTCCTGATGAAATCTCTCCTACTGTTCTAAATTATAAACTCGAAAATATTAAAACCTATCTATGTACTGCCTTTCAATCTTTTCTACTTTCTTGGCATTTGTCTTAGAGCATGGAAACACGCCTGTATTCAACCTAAGTATTCAGAAACAAATAATAAAACTTTCAAAAACCCTTCGCGTCAATTGCGCTTATTTCAGTTGTCTTCTCTCAAAACTCATTCCGAGGGTTATCAACGGCCAATTTCTTCGCTACCTGGAAACCCACTATACGAACTGGGATCACTAATATGGATTCTACTATTCTCGATCTATAGTGAATTCCCTCGTCATCACCGTAACCATGGACAGGTTTGGAGAAGCTCACGCGGTCAGTCTTCTGATCTCTTGAGCATTCGATTGGGTCAAGGCAAGGCATAGAGATCTACTCAGTTAAGTACCGTCATAGGTCTGCCTTCTACCCCGTACAATAGAATCACAAAGACTATAACGGTTCCCTTGAAATGTAATTAATGCTTTGATAGGATAGTTTATCCTATACGCGTAATTTATTACACATACCAACCACTGAATTAGAAACTTTTATTTAATACCGTGTGAGACCTCCTTTAGCTCGAAGTACAGCACACATGCGGTTTGGCATAGATTCCACAAGCTCTTTGATTGGATCTACGTCTACAATATACCAGGAATTCACCAGACAAACTAACTGAGCTACAAAAGTGTGGAGGAAGGATTAAATAAAGAGTATGTAATGGCGGTAGATAATTTTTATAGATATTTCCATGAACGGAGATATGTATCCTTAAGTTGTGGATAATTCTGCACTTCTTGAATTCATGAAATTATGTAGTAAAAGACAATATTCGTTGTCACATAACATATCTACTGTTTCTTGATTAAAGTAATAATAACGTGTCTCTAATAAACTATGCAGCTCAGAGAACTGATGGACAATCTTTGGGGTAATAATTAGAAATCTCTCAGATTTAACGAATAAGGACTTTGCTCCTTGATCTGTTTTTCTAACAGGTCCCCCACATTCTCAATGGGGTTCAGATCCTTACTTTGTGGTGGCCAGGAATGATGGTGGAAGTTGCTGTCATCCTCGCTGAACCACTGCTGAACAATTCCTGTGCGAAGACAGTAGCAATGTCGTCTATGAAACAACTGTCATCTGCTAGACAAAAAGTAAACATTGCAGGATGGACTTGATTAGCAACAATGTTCAGATATTCCTAGGAGGACACCTGATCTTCTAGGTACTACGAAACAGGTCCCAATATCATGGGACCTACTTCGTAGTACCAACAGAACATGCTTCCCACCATGACACCGCTACCAGAATCTGGAGTTATGTTTACAAGACAAGCTAGGTTCATTGCTTTATGGGGATCCGCTACACTTTATGGGGATTCTGCTTACCGTCGGTCGAACGTAACACTTAGTGGCATTTATGCATTTCTAGAATCCTACTACATTATTTAGGTAGCCTCTCTTTGCGCATATTTTACATCATGTGCAATTCTATTCGACTGTTTTAGTATTTCTATGAAAAATTATCATTTGATATTTATTGTTATTTTTGTTCGCTGTATAAATATTGCGTCATTTCTGTCAAAGTTACTAATGATACTAATGAGAGTGGACTGCCTAATAGCCTTCTAACTGCCTAGTCGAGTGCCTAGTAGATAGCATCTCAATCTCACTGGGAGCATGAATGTTTTTGAGAGTATTTCAGTGGCAGATGAATCGCATGGTGCTCTACGAGACCACATTCTGCTTATTGGAGCCCTGAACTAACTAGAAAAAGTTGTCTGTGTTTAGTCTATAGAGCAGGGGCTGCCAGATTATCTAATCTCTAATCCACCCAAAGTACAAAAATACCAATATGGTGTAGGGTTACATTAAAAGTAATTAAAATAAAGATTAGATCTTTTAAATATATTTTAACAAAAGTAATACAGCATAATATTATAACCCATGCATTTCGAATTAACATATAGTCAGAGTAAATAGAATTATTCCTTACAAAAAATTAGCCACAAGTGCATTGCCTCTCCTATTTTATATAATTTTCATCATAATTATTGCATATTGTGTTGAAAATTCTTTATTGTTTCAGGTTAACAGTGACCAATAGTTGTCCAATGGATCTACGATATTTTCCAATGGACCGACAAGCGTGTACTGTAGAGATTGAAAGTTGTAAGTATTCTTTTCTTAACTCTTTTTCGGAACTGAAATTTGACTAAGAAAGTATTGAGTTAACATCATCTGATAAATATGGTATTCAAAAACTTCCTTTCTACCTTACTGGTTAATATAACCTAGAGCAGAAGTACAATAATATGAAGTCCTTATAACGACTGGCTTAAAGGGGCGAAGCAAGAATGCTTTTCATCTTCCCCGTTATCTGTAGAGGACAGTGTAGGGATAAGGTGTTATTGGGCTATTAAAGTTCTGATCATGGCAAGAGGATAACAGCAATAGCCGAGCCTCAGTTAGAACTTCATTGGCTACAGCATTGCCATCCATTACTTTCCGAGGATATTAATAACCGCATCTCACGGTCGATTCCTCCTCCCCGCAAACTAATATGAAGATTGATGCGTTTAATCATAATTTTTCATATACAAATTTTCAAGGTGTATCATCGATATCCATCATAAATAAGATATCTTCTTAATATTTATTATTGTTTTATCAGATCCAATTTTTTCTTTATAGATTCATCGTATTTTTTAAAAAAATATTACTACTTTAATTCAAATAATGATATCATTAAGGAGCGAAATCTTAGTAGAATCAGAGAAAAAGTGCTATTATCGCTATAGTCATCGATATTTCTAATTAAGAAATAAAATATAAACTTAATGTATTTGTCTGTCAAATATCATGGATATTCTCTGAATTTTACAACCATTTGAGAAAGGAATTTACAATCATGAATCGATAATTTTTAATATTTATTTAAATCACTTCTGTGTTCGATATGGAATAATTTAGGGGGAGGGGGGGTGATTCTAAGTTTTCGTCATTTAAAGTGTTTAGAAAAATACTAATTACAACATTAAAGACAGCTGTCTTAATCTGTTTGTCTGAGGTGGCAAAATCGACCATGTACACTGTGTTTATTATTCAAAAGATAATTTCGTTGTACAATGTCTCACTACTGAGTAGCCGATTCAACCACTTAACAGCAGCTGTTCGCTTATAGAACACATATGACGAACTTTTAACTGCTTACTGCAGCGACGCCGAGCGTTTTCACTTTTGTTCAAATAGGTCATGATAATATCACTCGTAAGAATTGAAATATTTGTCATCTATTAGTGCATTGGTTGGAGATTATGTAAAATATTATTGGCATATCATATGCCAGAAATTAGAAACGTAAGTGTAAGATACATAGTCCTTTAGGTGAATTATCTGGGTTCGAATCCCGTCTAGGAAATAATGTTCGTTAGTCTTTATAGAGTTGATACTTTAATAGTTAGAACATTCGTGGATTTGAACGGATTTTGTTATAAAATCCCAAGATGAGATTCATCCTCAATACTAGAAGAACCCATCTCAATTGTACTTCATTAATAAAAGATTCAATTTTTTTTTTTTTCAAATCGGACTGCATATGAATGTTCCCAACAACGATATGCTGGTTTTACTGCCGCACGTGAATCTTCGCCAACTTCATGTTACTTGCGTAATGAGAGTAGAGCCCGTGTGTCATTTCCTTGCACGCCGTGTATTTATTACGTACCTCATCACCCCACACACAAGTACGTGGTTTGTATAGTAATCTTCAATAGTGGGAAATGACGGTTTTGTGTAAGCGCTGTCAGTAAAAATATGCCCCTTTCACATAATTTTTGCACAGCAATAGTTTTCTACTCCCATTATATTTATTAAATGTATAAATTATAATATTTCATTTTGCAGTCACCCAGTAAAATGTTCACGTTTAATAATGACTCTGTGCAAACATTGCTGATACTAAAATCTGAAAAAAAAAAAAAAAAAAGCGAGGGGGATTCATTTCAAAATTAAAGTTCTCTGAATAACTTTATAAGAAGAACATAACTGGAAACAGAATTTACTGGGACTGATCACCGCGACTTAAGCATTTATTACATAATTTACTTATTACAACTGTACAGACTTTTTCAATGTAATGAAAATTACATTTTTATTTTATTTGTATATTTCTTGTTATAGCAGATAATCCAACAAATGATCTATTTTTCCACTTTTAAAATAACTATTATTATGAATCCTACAGTAAATTATTATTATTATTATTATTATTATTATTATTATTATTATTATTATTATTATTATTATTATTATTTGACTAGATGGTGAAGCAAAAATTCTTTTCATATTCCTCGTTATGTGTAAAGAAAATGTATGGATAGGGTAATATAGGGATATAGGCTCTGACATGGCAGGAGGGTAACAGCAATAGCCGAGCCACGTTAAAACTTCATTGGCTACAGCATTGCCATCCGTTACCCTCCAGGGTTACCCATTTTAATCGCCTCGTACGACATGCATAGGTTACAGTGGGGCTTATATGTAAGTAAAGCCGTCTCTAAAAATTAGAACGATCCCTAGACCACTCCATAGTAGCCGAAAGATCGTCCAACTCAGCGTTGGTTCCATTCAGTGACGTCCCACCACCACCACCACCAACACCACCACTACCGAGCAGAATCGCTCATATTCCAGGGAAAAGCGTCCACCGACAAGGCCTCTCACGGGCCACGCCGGAGAACACCCACCCCAAAGACTCAAAATGCTCTCGCAGAGCACATCCCCCAAAAAATCAAGCCCACCCCCTCACCGGGAGGAAAATTCCGGAAGAAACCAGAGAGAACGAAACTCTCGAAACTCAGCGTCTATTTTAGTCACTTCTTACGACAGCATATGTTGCGTTGGCGCTATTCTTATTCCGGCCACCACACGAGGAGGTCTATCTACAGTAAATTATATATATGGTAATTTCTTATATATTTAGATATGTTTGAAACATTTTGGTATGTTTTTATATGTTGGTAGTCTGTTTGAAAAATTCGTGGGTGTGCTTTTATGTCCTTGTAATATACTTGGACTAATTTGATAGATTATAAAATGTATTCGGATAAATTACAGACTTGCAATTAAACTAATATTGCCTACTAAGTTCCAAAATTCCAAATTTATTTCTAAGTTTCATAAAATTTCTCGTTATTCGCCAAAACTGTTCCCGCCATTGACCAAAATGTACTCATCAAAGACCATTGTGTACACGCACGTGCGTGTGTGTGTGTGTTCTCGACACGCATACGATATCGACTTCTCAATATTCAGTGGCGTTCCTCATATGAACATTCCGTTATGAATTAATCGTAATTATCTTCCGCCATGACCTCAGAACAGACATGACAGATTGTTGCTGTCGATGTCTCATGTTGCCGATATCGCACTACTGTCAGGACACTGTTTTCCGTACAACCAGGAAAGAAGGTCATTAATTTTCGTGATTAATTAAATTACATAGGTGTTTGTACACAGCGTTAACCCAGTAGGAGAAGGGACGGTGTCTACCGAATTGCACACTAATTCGAGTGAGGCGTGAACATTCGTTTTGCCTCCTTGTTTCCAACAACAACTTACATATTTAACATGATAATTGCGTTTCGCTTCGGTACACAAGTCTTTCGTGTAAACTTGTCGGATTCGTATTCTTTCATCAAAATCATCGCAGTAAATTTAATTTTCGACTTCTAGGAAACATTAATGAGCGACATTTCGATTTCTAGAAAACTTGCAAAAGATATGAATCCCTCTTCCATTGCACAATCGGGTAACACTTTCTCGGGCAAAACTCGCTTTAAATTCTGGGTTGCTCAATCCTCAGAGTATTTAGTTGAACATTTCAAATGATGGCGATCGATTTAGTCTCTTAGGGAAGGTTTTCGGTCTGAAAAAATACGAACGGACAAAGATGACTGTCTAAATAAGTTAACATCCCTCTGACACCATCAATTAGGTTTATTTCTGTACGGTAGTAAATCGACCTGATGGGGATAATGCACTCATGAGGGAAAGAAATGTAGGATCAGAAAAAAAGCTACCGATTTTTCATCTTTCTCCTCTGGTTTACCGGACAGCTGGCAGAGTGTGCAGCGTATCCACTCTCCTAACAACAGGTTGTGGTTTCGAAACCGCCGTGTTAAGATGGGATACGATGTAAGATCGCCGATGTAAGATCACCGCACTGCTTATTGGAGGCTTATATGGTTTGAAAGGAAAGGGTCTGATCTCTAAAATAGAGTTTCTGGACTAAAAAAGTAAATAAAAATGGAAAAAATAAATAATTTTTAAAAAGGATAAAAAAATTTAGCCCTTTTTTTAAACCAACAGTATTGTCGGTTGAAAACTATACTTTAAGCGCAGTAGTATTCTCATCGTATGACTTGTGCAAATTAAAATTTCTTTGCCCATACCCAGATTTGTTGTTTCTCTGAGGTTAAATGTGCACAGGTATCCACTCTGAAGAAAATACTATCGATAATCCTGTGGCCTTCTCTCTCTTTGAGAAGGTTGAAACTGATTACTATGGAGATATGACGCAAGTGAGTTTCACGTTACTTTCCTTGCCATAAGTACTTATGACTGTAGCCGTGTGTGTGTTCACGGGACTGGTTTGCCACGTCAAACATACACGGAAAACCACCTCCACATGATACCGGTTAACTCACCTGCAGTCGAAAGAGACCAGATAAAGGTTCCTCACGTGGTGGACGGGAATCGAACCCAGATCTCTCCGACCAAAGGGTTTCATCTATACCGACTAAGTTAAGGAGGCTCGAAGTATACACTCTACACACGAAACTGTCAATAATATTGTGCGATTCATTTTGAAAATTTATGCATATCTGAAGTATATAATTCTGCGTTTCATTAGTAAGTCATTACCCTCACCGTGCATCTTACGAGATGGCCCATTAGAGGAACCCCTCCAACACAGTATGAGACTGACTACCTCAGCCTGATGTCGTTCTCACAACTCCGCTACGTAGGAATTTATAGATAAAGAGACTATTTAACTTAAAATGTTTGCCATTAAACCAATAGATGAAATCAAGGGATTGGAAATTTTTGAAATGGAATGAATTTTGGAATTTATGAAATCAAGGGACTGGAATATTTTCCAGTTTAAATCTCACATTTTTATTTTGTTTCATTCCAAATACTGTCGTTTTAATGTTTATTAGGTTTGTATTTCACATTTTCATCGGCAGCCCCCCCCCCCACACCTCATATTTCTTTTTACATTTAGCCTTATCTCTATTGACAATTCCATAAAATTTCATTAATTTTTATTTATGAAAAAAGTCTAGATACCTATATTATTACCTATCTTATATATACATATTGACGTCGTATGCTATTCTCACACAACCTTGTCTAGATGCATGAAATCTACTAAACATAATTCCAGTTCTCTTGTTTGCGCAGTGTTTTATAGTTCCTTTATAGTGTTTATAAAGCTGCTTCTAACTAATGCAATTTTATAGACGCCATATACAGGAGCGACCTTGTCAGGTTCACTTTACTCTGTCATAAGACCATTATTTAATTTTTCGTACAATACGTACTCTTAACTATGAACTGACCTAGTTTTTAATTACTGAGTTAAGCATTTTTCCCAGTTTTATTCTTATGTGCTCAATATTTTATTTGACTGCACTAGGAAGCGAATTATCTCCTTTTACATGATCCAAGAACAATATTTGTCGACAATGGTTTGTTTATTATTAGTAATAACCGTTGTCTCTGTTCTCGTGTATTTACCATGCCAGTAGACTAATAATAAGCGAGATGACCATTAGTTAATGCATTTAAATCTCTGGTAACGAAGATATAGTCCACCTTATTGCTTGCTTATTTGGCTTTAAAGGAACCCAGAATTCAATTCTTCACGTCACTCTTTCTCAGCATCAAGTTGACTCAATTTAGCTTATTTCAGCTTCAGTCTATAACCCAATACTCTTTCTCTTTAATCAACTGGCTCAAATTTTAGGTAGTAGTAGAAGCTTTGTTTAAGCTTAAGACATTTGAATTCAATCAATAACCCAAATTATCACTTACGACAAACCTTTTTTTTTTTTGCATATTCATATGACCTCCAATATTAGGCGATAAGCAGCAAAATGTCGATCATACATAGAGATGATGTTTTGTTTGTTGGCGTAGATAACAATGAGCTCATGTGGACAATGTTAATGATTCTACTGTCTACATATTATGACCAGATTGTTATCATTATATTGCTTTCATAGTAGCTACTTAGTAGTTTTCTGGATAAATTTATCTTAGTCATGAATTATTATCTCAAGAGGAATTCGTTTTACAGATATTTTATACTCGTTACAAGTAATTCGGTTCTAGTTGCTATTGGTAACCGAATAAATTATTATCTCTACAGTAAAGCCATTGCTGAACATGTGCTAGTTTAATGATGAAAATGTCTCCTTAAGGAGATGTTACATGTAAATATAGCCATCTGAGACAAGAAAATAACATTTTTTAAACGTCGTTAAATTATGTGACCTATCAAGGTCAATTAATCAAAGAATTTTGATAATATGTTCATCGTCACTAATTTCAGGAAGTATTTATAATGACAAGGAATGCAACACTTTTATATTGTTATGCGTTGCAGTTTGAGAAAACTTGGATTGCTATGGAGCTTTACGAAGAAAATTCAGCCAGCTTAATTTAAATCGACAGCGTTTACTAAATGAAATAAAACTGCTTTGAATAATAATCAATTTGATAGCCTTGAACTTTCAATTTGTTTCAAAAAGTTAATTCATTTCTAAAATGTTTAATTTCAATAAACCAGTGAACCCTGAGGTGATCCGTTTCCTAATTTTAAACTTTCGCTGAAAATTTTAAGACAACGAAATTACTAAGAAAGAAATAAAAGGCAAGCGTTTTTAGCCTTGTTAAGGCTGCAATGGACAATCTCACAGTTTGTTAAATTTTTATTGCTGGTAATGTGACTGTTGAGTGACCGAATAACTGATAAAATCATTAAGTGATTTTATCAGTTATTCATGATAAATCATGATAAAATAACTGATAAAAAAACTATCCTAGTTGGATTTTTATAAACGGCATGAAATTTACCAATAGATCACAAAATAAAAACAACTTTAATGCAATGCACCACAGTGGTAAACATTAGCTGATATCGAACACTAGAAGAATGTGAACACAAATAATAAAACCGAATCTGCTTGTCACACCACCTCCGTTGGAGGGTACATGTGGTCTACATGACAGATAATCGACCCGAGCTAAATGTGGACACTTATTAGTTTGGGATATAGCAGGGGAATAAAAACCTAGCACTCACTTAATAGCAAGAAAGAGAAAGATATTCTCTGTAGTGGCCAAAAGGACAGAGAAACTGATAATAATAGGCATAAACTTGTATACCTCTTATGCACACGACACTGTCGTGTCGTCATAGGTCTTGGTACCTCTCATGTGTGGGACTGATATAAAAAAAAGATACTTTCCTGATTTGATTGTGGTCATCTCATGCTAAATGCTGTAGAGAATCACTTCAAGCAACGTCCTGTGTAAACATCATAACACAGACCAAATGAATTCCTGTATATATATATATATATATGAGTTTTGGAAATACTTTCTGAATATGAAAGCTCTGCCGAACAAAGCGGCCTTTTGCAGCCGCCCGATTTTTAATCCATCTAACTCGAGTACTTCTAGATGTTTTTTCAATGTTTTAGGGATGGCGCCTAAAGCACCTATTATTATGGGAACAACTTTCGTTTTCTTTTGCCAGATTAGTACAACTTCGACTTGCAAATCGCAATACTTTGTAATTTTTTCATTTTCTTTGTCGTCAATCCGACTATCTCCTGGTACTGATATTTCAATAAACAACACCCTTGTTTTCACTTTTTTCAACCACTGTTATATCGAGTGTATTACATTCCAAGCTTTTGTCAGTCTGGATTTTGAAATCCCAGTGTATTTTAGCTTTTTCATTCCCAACCACTTTCTGGTGAACTTTATGCTTCTAACAGTCTTTAGATACTTTAAACCCGTACTTTTTACATACATGCCAATGCATTATCTTAGCTACGTTATCATGCCTTTTACGGCACTCAATTTGGGCGATTTTTTGCTGCACCCACTTATGTGGTCTACCGTTTCTTCCTTTTCTTTGCACAAACTACATTCACTGTCTTTCTGAATTTTTTGTCTTCCTAACATTGGTTTTAATGGCCTGTTCTTGTGCTGCAAAAATGACCGATTCTGTTTCTTTCTTTAGTGCTTCATTTCTCAACCATTGCCAGGTCAAGTTGCTGTCCGCACTGTCCTCTATGCTGTGAAGATATTTTCCATCTTTCAGTTCCCACTTTTACTTGGTTGGTTTTGTATTCCAATTTTGTCTCCATCGGTTTAAATAAACCCTCTTTCCTTATCTCAGTTAGAAATTTTTCCGTTGTTTGTTGCAGATAATCATTCAAATTTCGTTTTTGTTCTTAAATAACTTGCTTTGCTTGTAATAATCCTCTACCTCCTTTTTGCGTGATAGATAGAGCCTATCAATGTCACTGCGAGGATTCAGGGCTTGGTGCATTGTCATTAATTTTCGAGGTTTTCGGTCTAAATCTTTCACCTCTAGCTGGGTCTATTCAACAATGCCTGCTGAATATCTCAGAACAGGTATGGTCCAGGTATTAATTGCGTTTATCAAATTTCCAGCATTAAGCATTGACTTAAGGAGTTTTCTTAGTCGTCTTATGTATTCTACTCTATTTCTTTCTTTGATCTTATTGTGCAGAAATTCTGATGTTTCTAAAATTCCCAAATATTTGTAGCTATCTTCGAATTTTATTGCCTTGATTATTTCGCCATTGAGTAGCTCGATTTCGTTCAGATATTCAATCTTTCCTCTTATTATTCCAGCGAATGCGCATTTATCTAAGCCAAAATCCATTAATATATCTTGACTGAATATGTGCACAGTGTTAAGCAATGATCAGCGTTCATTCTCTGATTTTGCATACAACTTCAGATCGTCCATGTATAAAAGGTGAGATATCTTTGCACTCTTTTGCGCAGTTTGATAACCATAAGAGGTTTTATTTAAAATTCTAGTTAAGGGGATTAATGACATGATAAACAATAGAGGAGATAATGAGTCTCCTTGAAAGGTACCCCTTTTTATGTTTACCTCAACAATTTCTTCTCTATTCAGAACCAACGTTGTTTTCCAGTTTTTCATGCTGGATTGCAAACATTTTTGTATACGTTTTTACTAATACCTAATAGTTCTGTGCATTTTAAAATCCAACTATAAGGCACCGAATGAAACGCTTTGTTAGAATCTATCTAAGCTATATGAAGGTTAGTTTTTCTACGTTTGCAATATTTTTAAGAATCATTTTATCAATCAGCAATTGGTCTTTTGTGCCTCTTGAATTTTTGCTCTTACCTTTTTGCTCAATTGGGAAAAGATAATTTTCTTTAAGGTAGCTGTATATTTTATCAGCTAGTATGCCTGTGAGTAGCTTAAAAATTGTTGGCAGGCAAGTTATTGGTCGGAAGTTTTCTGGGTTTTCTGGTATATATATATATATATATATCGCGATTTGCAAATCGAAGTTGAACTAATCTGGCAAAAAAAAACGAAAGTTGTTCCCATAATAATAGCTGCTTTAGGAGCCATCCCTAAAACATTTAAAAAACATCTAGAAGTACTCGAGTTAGATGGAATGGATTAAAAATTGGGCAGCTGCAAAAGGCCGCTTTGTTCGGCACAGCTTTCATTTTCAGAAAGTATTTCCACAGCTCATAGGCCCTTAGGTAGGGCTCGAATTACTGGGAATATAACCAGCCTTTTCTTAAGACTGAGGAAGCAAATCAAGCTTTGATGAATATTATATATATATATATATATATATATATATATATATATATATATATATATATTGGAATGATTGGAATATCAGTTGAACTCACTGAATGATATAAAACGAGCAATGATCACCGGAGATCCATATCATTTGTTGTCCCAATGTTAGATGTAATATTTCGTCTACCCTGATCACTTTTCAAGGTTCAATGGGGGTAACTGATTTTCCAGAATTATGACTCTCTTCCTAGGAAAAGGAAAAGTCATTATATACCGGTTGACTGAACAATGGTGTGCAGAGAACCATCTCGTTGACTGTCCTAGTTTATATGCCATATTTATTTCAGCATGATCATGTTCAATGTAAAAGGCTTACTTGAGGCAAACATATTTTCTAAAGCATGACTATGGACGTTTCTTGATCACTAGGAAAAGGAAAGACAGTGATACAATTATCTGATTTGGAAATTACTTAAACTAACCGAATAACTTAATATGAGCAATGATCTGCAGAGATTAATCTCATTTATTGCTCCATGTTAGCCCTATTTCTTCCAGCTTGATCATGTTCCCTTTATAAGTCTCGCTTTTAGTGACTTTAACGAGGAATGCATGATCTGTAGAGATCTTTTGTCGTTTATCCCAGTTTAAATGTCAAATTTCTTCCGGCATGATTGTATAATGAAAAGGATCATTTGTGACAACTGCAATTCCTGAATCATGACTGTCATCCTAAGGTCACTTTTCCTGGACACCAGTAAAAGGACAATGAAACCACTGTGTTATCTGAACATCAGTGGAACTCACCGAATGATGCGAACGAGCAATGATCTGCAGAGATCCATCCTAATCTCTGTTTATTCTCGTATTAGACGTCTTATTTATTCCAACCTGATTATGCTTGGCGTACAAGGCTCATTTAAACTGTAGTTCTAGAAACATGTCTCATCCTAGCTTTCGTTTCCTGAACTCCAGGAAAAGGAAGGACAAGGAAACCGTAGTTCAGTTTTGCACATCAACTGAACTCACTGAATGACTTAAAGCGAGCAATAATCTCGAAAGATCCTTCTGGTTTAGTGTTCCAGTGTTACACCAGTTAACAGAAATGCAGACCATTTCTTCTTCTTGATAACTTTTGAGTAATGCCGATGGAAAACATTCAGTTTTGTGGAAAATAAATGAAATTTATCCTAAATTAAAATAATTAAAAAAAAACCTAACCTTCAACGTACTAATGCACTATAAGTCTAGAATCCATCGTGGATGGGAGTCCATTAAAACGATTTATATCACTATTTCAATCACTAAACAGGCGTCATTCATTCTTAACATTTTTGTGCTATTCTTCAACAGTTTTGGAATTAAATAACATTGGATAAAGGTTCTTAAATATAGGAGATTACTACGCATGTCTTTCACATCATTCTGATTCAAACTTATAAGAAAACGAACACTTTTAAAGATTGAAAATTAAAGATAACTGATATGAATTTATGTTCAGTCTTCTTTTATCTTTAAATACTAAAGACAAAAGAAGACTAAACATAAAAGTATAAAGAAAAATAATGGTTTTGTCTATTTGTAAGAATAGTTATTTCAAAGGGACGAAATCGCTAAAAATATCGATACGAACTGTTGTGACATCCGCTTCGGCAGCTGCTGGTTAGTGTTGTAATCAACCATTTCAAGCCTGAGCCAAAATTAGAACACAGCATCATCACGTGAATGGAATAAGCGACACTGTCCCACTATGTTTCTGAAGGATAACGCAAATTTGTTTATCCCTCTGTGGAATTGGTAGCTTGTAATGATCACGTTCGTGTGAGATTACGACTCTTCTGGGTAGCATTTCATAAATAATGTAATTCAGTTTGCATCATATATTGGTGTACTTACAAAACGATTATAAAAACATAACTTGGAAAAAATTGCGGCTTATTTATGGATTTCATCTTTGCAAATTCATAGCGTATATCGATGAATGGCTGATGAAAAAAATAATGCCATGAGAATCTTCGATTTCCTGAACCGAATGATGCGGTGTTTTAAGAAATTCGGTAAGAATTTTATGTTGATCCGCCTTATCTGCAACAGTATTTGCAATATCCTCCCTTGTTTATCATTAGGCGTTTTAGATATTAGTTAAAATTAGCCAGCCGGTTTTCTAACAATGCAGTGTAATCGTTGTACGTTTACACTGCATTGTTAGAATAAAATTAATTATTTTTTTAACCATAACCTCTGATATTTGATAATATTTATTTTAATGGGTGGAGCATGTGTAGGAAAGGCCACCAGGTGGTTGATTATCATATTTGTTTACATTAAAAAACTGATTTAGATTTTAAAATTTAAGAAATATAAACATATAAGCTATGTGAATGTTTTAATTCAAACTGCTTACACTATTAGCCATAGCTGTTTGTTTTCAAACATATCGTGAAAGATGGTGAAACATATCACATTTGGCAGAACACATGCTACAATAGAAAAGTGTTCGTTAACTGTTTATACGCACGTATTGTAATTAATATAATATTCATCCTTATAAATGTCACCCTAATGTGACAACAAGGCCTTAGTAATACGCTTAGAAGCATAAACTTGCCTAGTTAGAGAAACGTGTGTGAAACCCGTAAAATAGGCGATTGGCTTTGTTTTTAGTTGTTTTTCAAGCGAAGTTTTTTTTTTATTTAGGTAGTACAAGCAGGAGTACATTTACATTCTAAATAGTGTAAATGTCGGAATGTTGTTCTAATTATAACATGATAGGAAAATACAGTGCAGAATAAATGCTCTCTCTCTCTCTCTCTCTCTCTCTCTCTCTCTCTCTTGTGCAGGCACGCTCGTTTTCTGCACGCACGCACGCACACACACACACACACACACACACACACACACACACACACACACACACACACACACACACACACACACACACACACACACACACACAACAAAACAATAACAATAAATTGCCTCTCATTGCACTGCAGTCCAAGCAGGGTTGGTTCCCAGAAATATTAGACTTCGGCTAAAAGAAGAGAAAAAAGAGAGAGAGAGAGAGAGAGAGAGAGAGAGAAGTAGAGGGTAACATACATATTCTCTAGGGAAGGCGGTAAGAAAAAGAAATATGAAACGCTGGATGTTACTTTTAATTGGATACATGAAAAACATTCTTGATAGCAACAAAGAAACGCAATTCTTTAAATTGTTAATGCATTAGCCATCCTTCTGCGTTCACCCAACACACATGTCTGGCATAAAACCAAAAACTGCCAAATGACACTAAAAGAAGACGAAACAGTTTTTAAATTACAAGAATTGCAACACCATTTATAACTAATAATGGTTAACCGTAGTAACGATAATGAACTGTCCAGAATTGAACATGAGAGTGTGGTCGGTTTTTAAATTTAACTTATTATTATTATTATTATTATTATTATTATTATATAATGAGATGACAGTGAGTGAAGAGGGAGGGATCCTTCCATGAGTAGACGAATGAACTATATCGAAATTTACGTGGTGGAGGATTTATGGTAACGTGTTTCTTGATGCCTTCTTATAGATGGGATGAATTAGTTAAAAATTCTTCCTTTTTCAAATGTAAAGAATTTCGCCATTTTATTCAGCAATCTCTCTCTCTCTCTCTCTCTGCCCATTATAGACTTTGCTACCTTCATGTATTCCAGTGAAGATTCCTTACTCTCTTCCGTTACTGATAAGTTGGAGTACAGTTACAAATGGGAACCGATTTACTGCACTTTGCCTTATTGCTGTAGCGAATACAGATGTTGGACTTGTGGTTTCTACGGGAAGCATTTATCTCTATGTCAAAGTCTCCCTGGGTTTGTCTCTTACAACGGTTGAGATTAGGGAAAAAAGAGAAGAACAACAAGAAACATACAATGTGAGGTAGTTTTTTAGGTGTACCATGTACCTATGTAAGTATCATAAGACCCAAAGGAAGAGAAAGAGAGTGATGAGAAGAATCACGTGAAACTTAGAGATATTCTTTACCTTTACTATGTCTCATTCCTAATGTAATCTTGGACTACAACGTATGTCTGTTCTAATAATAGATTGTTTGTCTGAGATACAAAGAAAACAAACGAATATGTATTTTGTACGCAAAACAGTTTAACTTAGTTCTCATCTAAAGGAGTCGCTTAGAATAGAAAAAACGAACTATACTTTCTCCCTTCTTCGGAAGCCATGATGACACTCCTCTTGGTTTTTTAATTCACATAATGATAATTGTCCCGTCACACTTAATCTAAGCAGATTCTAAGTCGATTCTTTTTTTTTTCAGGATAAAAAATTATAGATGTATAGCATGCATTATTATATTATTTAAAATGTATCGTATATACACTGTACATCGTACAAGAAATACTGAATAAATCTTAGCATGAATTCAACTTTCAGAAAGCGAAGTGGAAAATGTATTGATGTGAACTTTAGATTTCCATCAATCACAATACAGCTTTCCAATAACCGATGATGCGATAACGACAAAGGAATGTTTTTTTTTATATATGTTGTGCTTTCTTAAAAAAAAAGGCAACGAAGATATTTATTGACTCTCGTAGTTTACGTGAAACAATGTTATAGAAAGCCAGTACATGCCTGAAATGAATTAATACATGAGGAGACTCCCATCGACAATTTTGTTTTTTATTATTTTATGAATAACATGATTGCATCCGACAACTATGGCATGTTCATACGGAGAAGCATTTTTTTTCGCTGTTTTTATTCCGTGCTTCGGCACCGCTGCGGACTTGATACTGTTGTCACATCGAGAATTAACTACGCAACGAACATAATAAACTAAGATATCCCAAGGAAACATTTTAACGATTTAAGGGAAGTCGAGATGAATAGACGTAATTAATGTATCTCCTTTGTGAGTTTAAGCCAAATGCTTCTTGAGACTTCAATCGAATCCGTCTCTCAAATGGCTTTTAATAGGTTAAAGTATCACGACTAATGTCAATAGTATAACGAAGGGCTTCGGTGCCGCTTTGTTTGGGAAATTTCCATACGTATATGACTAAGATTGTGATAATTAATCAAGTGATTGTCAAAGTCAATCCATTAGGTTGAGATCATTTGTTGTAGGCAGAGAGCAAGTAATCCAAATATCATTTGTTTCCATTTATTTAGCTCAGTGAGTGCAAGATCTGTTTATTGTGATAGGCGTACGAAGGACTTTGAGAAGGGAGGTTGTTTTGAGAGCATCTGTTAAAGTGACAGCGTGGAAGGGTAGTAACAGTAGGTTAATAAGTCGGACGTTGTATTATCCGGTCGTCGCGAATATTAGCGATGTATATCTGAAGGCAAAATGATCTATGGTGCTTCGTGCTTGTTCAAAAATAGTTTATCGCTATCGGAATATCTAACATTAAGTTGCGTGTTTCGTCCTACCTGTGCACTAATTTGCATCGTATCCCTTAAAGCAGGACTTGGCTGTTTAATTATGCAAGCACGACACACAAAGAAAGCGTTGCGATTATCGTGAAGGGTCACGTGATATTTGTTTACCGTTCTACATCAAGATGACAAGAAAAACAACAACAACTCCAGAATGAACGCATTTTTTACGCTTTACTTAGGATTATGGTAAGATTCATGACACTTTTTTATGCCAGAATTATGGCATCAACTGTTATCTGTCAGGAAAATATGGAGCCATTTTTTTATTTAAAAAAAATCGCCATCTTCAGGAAACTTTTATAATTAGCAGTTCCATGTAAGAAAACACTCTGAATTCGCGTGAATTGTGACCGAGATATTCTATGATGCAGTTTTTAACAATTGGACGCCCGTATTTCGGGAAAAAGTCATAAACTAGTTCTGAAGAATATATTAATCTGTAGGTGACCTGATGATCATGTCATTACAGAAATATTAAGCAGTGATTAAAGAAAAACCACCCCTAAATTGTTAAATCAGGGTTGCCGTGGAAGAAGAAGAAGAATAAAAGGTCTCAGAGCATATACAGAGCCTCTAAACCAGTAATTCCAAACCTTCTGAACATCTCAAAACTAAACCAAAGAACTACTGTTCTAAACGAATACTTTTTTTTTTCAAAATTGAAATAAAATAAAATAAAATTGAGATAAAATTAAAACTTAGTTAAATATTTACTTGGGTACTTTGTTTGACGTTGATTTCTCTGATCACTGAGAATCCCCAGGTGTGGCATTCAAACAGTTAAGTCTGGAGCCGATCTTAAATCCAGCGCATATGCAACAATGCTGTATTCGTAAAAGAAGTAAGAAGAATAAAATAGATCGTTCGTATTACCTATTCGTTAAATGGAATACTTTTTATCTTAGATTCTAATAACCCAATTGCATGTTTCAGAAAATCCGAAAAACAAATATTATTAAACTGTGTTGTAACTTCAATAAGTTGATATTTTGAAGCGTGCAAAGCAACGGAATCCGAAAGTCAATTTAATATATAAATATGTTCATTTCTAGTTAATCTTCTTATGCGATATGATCTCGAATGAGAAAATACTTTTTTCTCGAAATTTAAGCAACAATTTTAAATCTCTGGCAATCTTAATTGCTAATATTGTTTTAAGAAAACGCGTTAATATCTTAGATACACTAATGTCTTAACTTCTTGACCATGTTCGTTTCGTAAGTGGTTATTTCTAAAACTTTTACCTTCATCGATTGTCTGTAACAGCTGTGTTTAGTGATTAGGGAATTATTCTTTTGTTTTGTACACTGTCTTATTTAATCCAGCCATCGGCATAGATTTTCTTGTAATGCAGAATACATTTGTAGAGAAACAAGAACATTTAGGCACAGTCAATGATGTTGGTTGGATCGATATGTTAGATAAACGATGATATCAACAGCTAATGAGGGTGTCATTAATGGAGCTAACACACCTTTTAGAAGCTCGACACACAGAACAAAGAAAGTGAAAGATGTGTGTGGAAATTACAGTGTTTTAACATGGGCAAGAAACAAAGTTGACATGAAGTAAAGAAAAAGTTGGCATACACCCAAACAGGCTATGTTGGAAACAGACAACACGCTTAACAATCAACCAATGAAGTTAATAATACGTTAGAAAAGGCTTATTTTTCAAAGAGATATTTAACTTTTGATTATTAAAAGCAACATTACTGAATTTTGTAAGAATAGGTAATTTCTTTAATATTATTTATACATCGATATCGTAAATAAGTCTGGCACAAATTCATAATTCGAATTTTTTAAATGACGTAACAATAATAACAGTGCAACAATACTAGTCAACCAATGAAGTTAATTATTTGTATTAGCAAATATCCAAATAGCACTGTTTAATTTGGGAAAACGAATAAAATTTAGTTGGAAAACTGAGTCTCCCTTTTTAAACTAAATTAAAAAAATTCCAATTATGAATTTGTGCCAGACTTATTTACTATATGGATGGATAAATAATATTAAAGAAATTACCTATTCTTAAAGAAATAATATTAACAAATATTAAAATAATATTAAAGAAATTACCTATTCTTATAAAATTCAATAATATTGCTTTTAATAATCAAAAGACACATATTTCTTTGAAAACTAAGGCTAACCTATTATTATTATTATTATTACGAAACTGAGTTTCGTTATCGGTACCCCTATTGTTATTCGATTTCATTGATCATCATTCAATAGTGCTGGCTCGGAATATATGGTGTCTCTTCCTGACAATATTTTGATGTTTTTGGCATTGAAGTGGTGGATTAATATATGGTTTTAACCGTGTGAGAGTAAAATGAGAGAAAACGACCTTCACCCACTTTTGTGACAAAATCGAAAATCGATAAACAGAAACTGGTGAGTTTAACCCATTAGAGTTAGTGCAAAACATTTTCATATTTACTTATTAAACATATGGACATATGAAGCCACACACGTATTGCAAGCGGATACGAAGCAACAGCTTCTCAATGTAGTTCGCACGCTAGTTGAAGTTCATAAACAAAAATATCGTGTTAGAGAGGAGGGTATTTCGTTATTTAGAAAAAATAGGAGTGGTTTCATATCTTTTCTGCTTACTAGCAAATAAATTTGACATTGAAGTGAAGTGTCTGAGTTTGTTTTATTTGCTATTCATTTTTAAATCTTTTCCCCTTACCTTCTGAATCAATTCGTGTTTTTTTTTTAATTATTTAGCCATATAATTGTAAACTTGGCTGCAGTCATTGTTTTTTCATTTAGAAATATTTTACTTGGACACGTGATATTTATAACAGTGTTTCCAAGTACTGTACTTGTAAATGGATCAACAATTGTTTTCAACAATGGATAGTTCCCACTCCGCAATGCACTGGAATCTCAAGCAGATATGAATAATGCGATTATAAATAATTCGTCCGAATAAAATTAGAATAAAAATTCATATCTTCCTAGTTACAGTTTTATTCAAAAGGAATGAAACAGTTTAAATTCAAATGACATATCCTTAAATAAAAAAAAACAAGAGAAAAAGGTAGTAGAACTGATAAGGTAATACTAACAGAAATAAATTTCCAAGTCTCAATTTATCTACCTTCAAAATAATGTTTATTAATTTATTAACGTTTATTTATTTACCGAAAAGAAAATAATAGAAAAGTAAACGAATATTCGATGCAGTCTTTCATTATTATGAACTTAACATAAAATATAGCAGCTGACTTGCTATTTTCTTTCTAGAAGCATTCTGTTTGGTTCAAACTGTCATAATTCCTAAACTGATTGATATATTAATCAGCTTTTCTTTTGTTACTTCATATTTGTGTATTTATTTTTTTTAATTTTATTATTTTAGTATATTTTATCATTTTAATTGATTTAGTAACTGATTAAAATCATTATGTTTACTTTATTTCATGTATTTGTTTCCTTTTTGTTATTTTTATTTGATTTATTCATAGATATTTGCTCTTGCCTATTCCTTATTATTTTATTTATTTTGCGCTTTTACATTTTTTTTTTCATTTTTACTTCCTTGGAATCCTTACTTATTTCACAGACTTCCATAGAAAGATAACATCTTACATCTGCTTCGTCGAGTTGTCTCCAGAACCATTCAGAATGCCTCGTTATACAGTAAGTTTTGATAACTATGTTTATTTTACAGATCGTAAGTTATTTTTGTAGATACTAACTCATTCGTCCCACATATTTTAATACACAGCCTTTATTGATATCTGCACACAGTCGGGCCTTATGTTCTACCTACCACTGCTTATTTCCATCTCCGGTCTCTGACAGAAACAGAACACTTGAGCCATGCGATTTGATTGAGACAGCTTTTCGTCTGTCTCAAGTTGTATGCTATCCTACGAGACACTACAGTCAGACATACCACCGATATTTGTACTGTTTTCTTTTCATCCCCGTCAAACAATTTCAAAGACTCCGAATTCAGTAATTTTAATAAAGGTTTTTAAAAAAAGCTCAGAGAAAGCGTCTTCGATTTGGCAATTCATTTGCATACCGTCTGCACTTTTGATTGAATAGAAGCTGAAGATTGCCATAAGATTCCTTCGAAAAGGAAAACTATCTGAACTCGTCTACACTCTGTATATGTATTGGTTGTATTATAATTCAACTGATACAAAGAAACAAAGAGTTACTTAGTCACGATATCCGAGGACATCGTGGCTAAGTAACCGATGATCTGTGGCACAAGATTTCTGTAGATCAAATACAATGATTACATAATTAAAGTGTCTCAAAGTAAACATAATTAGTTATGTGGAACATTTTACAATGGAAAAGGAGATTCCAAACACAGCTTATCATACGGATTGAAATTTAGACTAATTTACAAGCTCAGTAACAGTGGAAGAACTTCAATTATTCTATCATAAAGTCTACTGAATAACGTCGAATAATGTATTTTGGGTATACTAAAAGAATCATTCATGACCCTCATTTCAACACCATTTACATTCACAATTTCAATAATTCAAAATAAAGATGACGTGGAAGCATTTTAGAGTCACGTAGCTCAGTCGGTATAGACGAAGCCCTTTCATCGGAAAGACCTGGTTTCGATTGCCGTCCAGACGTGAAGAACCTTTATCTGGTCTCTTTCGACTAAAGATGAGTTAGCCAGTCTCATACGGAGGTAAGCCATGCTTAATACGAACGTAACAGGCCACTAGACCTAATATACGTATAAGGAAGTTTTGTGAGATGGAGAATTTGTAGGTTTTCTAATAATCATGAGAAATCTGAAAACACTGATGGAGAATATGTTGACAAACACTTTTTAATGTCATTTAATCTGAATCATTTGAATGCCACAGGTGAAATGTCATTTTCAAATGCCTGCTTTTTTAGTACACAAATGCTTAGTAACTTGGACCTAACTATTTAATAACCGAACTGTTAGGTTTTTTTCCTAGTGAATCAAGAACGTTCTGGAACCTCTGCCCTATAGTCTTAGCTGCTTTGATATAATCATAAAAATCAATAATAAATCCCAGTGCAATAATTATCCTGAGAGATATACATGGACAACTACTAGAATAAAATATATAAAAAAGTTGAATAATTAATTAATACGTTAAAAAGTATCAGCGTGAAAGAGAGAGAGAGAGAGAGAGAGAGAAAGAGAGAGAGTAATGTAAATAATAAGTACAGAAAGTACTGGCGTTTCAGGATTTTTTTCTCTCTCTCAGTTTGCTTACCCTTATAATATTTCGCCTGTCTAGGTACACTTCACTGAAATAAAATTTATATTAATCACGGTAATTTAGCAACTGAATAAAGGAACAATAATAGCAAATTCTATAAGAATCTGCTTTATTTTCTGCTTCATATTTTCACTTTTATACATCGATGAAAGCGACTTTTAAATTTAGCAACAAGTATTAAACTAGTCGACCGTTAGATAAAGAAGGCAGTACGGATATTTAATCGACAAGCTGAGCTACAAAAGGGTTTTAAAGTACAGAAGATAAGAGACTATCAAGTTACAGTGACGGTACAGAGCCAAGAGATTAGTTTCTGTAAGCTACACAGATCTTGGTAATTAAAATTAGGATGCAATTTTGAAGCGATTAATGTCTTTGGCTACAGGATTAGCATTGCACAAATATTTGCCAAATATGAATATGCGAGAGGATCATTATTCTGTCTCTCTGTTAGTGGAACATACATAAGGATTACGAAACCAAATTAATGGCCTTGTTTAAAATATTCACTCGTTACCGAAACCTTACAATCTTTCCACGGAACTCTGCGAAATACAGATCTTGATTCAAAACAATTGGTTAGCTTTGCCTTCTAGAAACAACGAGAGGAACTACGCAAAATGATTTACTTAATAAAGATAGTTTGTTATCGAGCAATATGCACATATATTGTTGCAACGGTTGCTTTATAGTAAATTAGAAATGTTCTGATTATCTCATTTTTGAAGCAGCGTGCAGAAATTAGTCGTTAAAACTTGTTAAGATTAATTACACTGGCTAGACATTCTATCCTATTTTTTAAGGACAGTCCCTCTTTTTTATAGTCCTTACATCCTCTCTTTAATATGTTAAATGCCCTGTTTTCTAACTTTAGCTCCATTCCAGCAGTTGACGTTGCACAAAGTGGCGCGAATGTTAGAAACGTTTTATGTTTGTCATGAGAGAAGGCTATATAATAGATTTTGTATATTCTTTAAGATTTCTCAAAGGGAAAACGAAGCGAATTTAATGTTCAATTCTATCTTTTGTTCGTGGAAAATAATAATTTATTAATTTAATACTAAAGTTAATTATTATTGAATTAATTAATATTACTACACTGATAGAGTCTAAATAATGACGTAATGCTTGATATTATTCAGTTTTTGAAATATCCTTTATCATAGCTTTTCAGTTGACGTGGAAGCCAATCTGAAATGGAGGTGAAAGGCTATTTTTCTCCAGAAAACACGGGTTTTCATCAGGTTAAATAGGCCAATCAGCCAGAAGAATATACACAACACATGGACATAGCAGACTACTGTAAAAAGATTAACCACCCGATTTCGTCTGATGTGGTTTCGAAAACCTGGATGGTACGGTTTTAAGTCTGCACGTAAACTTTAAAACAGAAGAGAACAGATCGATTTAATAAGTAGAGATAATTTGGTACAAAACACTTTTTAAAATTAAATGATGCTATATTAGTGTATGCAGTTGAAACATGTGCATTAATACAAGAAGATAAAGAACAAAAACAAGACAATAATCATGATAACTCCATTATTCGACTGTAACGGAAATAAGGTTTATATTTAGATAATTAAAAAGAAAATCAGCAAAATAAAAGTGAAACAGAGCTGGTAGAACATGCAAGCTAAATAACAAATATTCGATTTTGTTCATTCGACTTAAACTTAAACAAATTTTCTGAAATTGCTGACAAGTGGATTGATTATCCGCACTTTTACGAATGAGAAGCGAGTTCGGTTCCCACTCTGGCATAAATAAATTTCATCGTATTATGTAAAACCACCACCACGGTTTTTACCGAAGACCAGAAGTGGTTTCGAATAGTTCCATGTTTGATCCCCCCCCCCGAGCTGGGGTGCTGGATTATGCAATCATTAGTCTACTCCGATACTACTGTAAGATAGGTTTACAGCTTTTTTTATGGATAGAACTGATGCAAAACAAAACGGATGATCCAGTGGGAAATAATGAAAAGATAAAAATGTTATTTAGATCATAGAATGCAATGTGAAATGAGATTAAGATATGTGTGTTTAGAATAATGATGATATAGATATTTTTATGCTTCCATTATTTCTTAACATATGCCAAACAAACAACGTTTCTCTCACGCACACATACTCCGTTATTCATAAGGATATCTCCTTTTTTGTTTCTTTTTTGTATATGTTAGTTGAGTTTCTCAGATTTGATAAGCGTGTTTGAAAAACACGTGACCAGACGTTGATGATTTGGCCAGCGTATGTAGAGAAACATCATCGCCTCTACACATGTAAATATTGTGCATGTAGCTAAAGGTCGTACTTGGGCGGTACTGGTTTAGTTATTTATCATGCATTATTACATGATTTGAATATTCAAAAGCTGTCTAATTTATCTCCTTGCACTAGGCTAACTTTCTGTGGGAAGATTTTTTATTCGCTCCCAAAATAGGCAAACCGATGAGAAAACCACACGCACTTAGCAGGCATATACAAAGGACTCAGATCCGTAGTTGCTTAGGCCTTAATCTCAATAATAATAGCAAAAACAATAATAACTTTCTCATAAATTGGGGATGGTGGTCGAAAGATTTTATTCGGGTAAACAAGCACTAAAAGCTTCTTATATGAAGTCGATAATGAGAACACTAGCTTTACGTGAAACTCAAACTACATAATGTAAACCTGATTACATTTTTTTTCTCTCCTTTCGATTTCTTCTATTTGAAAAGATAACAATTTATCCTAGGTTTTTGGCTAATTTCATTTTTTTTCTCTTTACGTTTGTTTTTTTTTAATTAGAGGTGCTTGCTTATTTATTTATACAGCTGTTCAAAATACGTAAAGAGAGAAATTCGTGCTCAAATTTTTCAACAATTCTGCGATATTTCAAAACTTTGTAATAAAAAAAAAAAACATTCTTTCTAGTAAATTATTTTGCAAGACAATGCCAGTCATAAGAGTTTGTTAACTGGTCGTACATTCGCACGGCAGATAGACTCGGGATTACATAACCGAAAAATACCGAGTCCAAGCGGCTATGCGCTTGGCAACCACATGCCTGGGGTGAGTGTCCTGGGTTCGATTCCAGTCGCTGACGTGAGGAGCTTAGGATCTTTCTCAGACATAGCCAAGTTAGCCGGTCTTGGGCGTGGACCGCACGGTTTTTCTTCCCAGTTTATCTCGATTTTTTCATCCCGAAAGCAGGCAAACTAGCCTTGAGAACTCAACGCTTCTACAGAAATAGGATACACCGGGAGGCATAAGGCTATCCATCTTATCCTTGTATACGGTTGCAGTTAAATGAATGGAAAACCCACGACACAGAAAGGTAAAATGATGGGAAAAGGACAAAGAAGAAGAAAGTGCCAATGTAAATGGACAAAACGTGAATTTTTTCAAGCTCCAACAGATTTCTTCGTTGTCCTAACAAAGAAATATGTATAGTCACATGTTTTTCCTTATAACACACCTGTTACGGAGAGAGAGAGATAGATAGAGAGAGAGAGAGAGAGAGGACAAGAGAATTTTTCACTTATATTTTATTTATTTTTGCATAGTCCGGAAACCCTACTCCAGAGACCAAACAGAGAATTTTTTCATGCCGCTTCATGTCTTCAATTAAAAGCGAGCGGTAGGCTCACACCGAACAATGAAATTCACCTCCCACCTAAAGATAATCACAAACATCCATGTACCTACCACGTCAAATACGCAGCCAGTTGTTTTTAATATGGCATTTTTGAATGGGAATGGAATGGGATGAATCAAGTTAAAAAGAGTAAAAAATAATGCAGCAAGCATTTCTAAGTATTCTGTGGAAGATCAAAACCCGTGCGTGAGTCTTCAGTTTTTCATATCCTAATACTTTCGCTATTCCAGTATAACGATTACACAAGAAAACAAATTATGTGAGAGTATTCATGATTGCCCTACACCAGCTGTTAAGGGATTAATCTGAAATATTCTACTTTAAAGATGTAGATTTACATCCGACAAGGATATCACATACAGGCAGCGAATCGAAGATCGCGTTCTATTTCTTATTACTGCGAAATGACAATTCCACTTCACAACCAACCACAACATACAAACCATACCAGAATGTCTTCACTTAAAGCACGCTTTCCCTATACTTTGCTAACACCCCTTGCATTAACGCAAATATAAATAACGTCCACCATCACTTGTAATCTTTCAGTACAGGGATCTGATTTTTGAAAGAAATCCGGACCACGGCTACATCTATCACTATTCGCCTCCAGTGCCCAAACTACCCACCACGTAATTTTACCACAAGGGTGGAACCAGTGCCTTTGTGATATCTGACATAGCCTGCCAGAGAATAGTTAATTTAGAATCATCTGCTTGTGACTTTATCTGGCTCAAAGTTTATTTGCCCCATTAGTAACTTTCATTTGTTGCACATACCAGTCTCCAAACACTAACAACCACTCAGATCTCTTCACATTCCTTTCCATGAAACTTCACCAACTGCAATCCAGCTATCGAAATAGTGAGGTCATCTTTCTGGGTGATCTAAACGTCCACAATGCCAATGCCAATGAATAAGCAAAACGAGAAGCAAACGTATTGGCTATAATTAATGACCTTGACCTTGCACAAATTGTACATCCACCCACTAGAAACCCTCATAAAACTCTTCGCTCTCCATGTAATGTAGATCCCTCTTTAACAAGTTCTCCCTCTTTTTCTCAGACCACGGTGGAGTTATCCAGTTTTAAAGCGAATCAAAAAGTATTATTTTACGGAAAGGACGGTTTTTCCTTCTAAAAGCAAATAATGTCATTCGATAAATGCAGTTGAAAAAGAAATAACAGCCATCTCTCATGATTTCCAATAATTAACTAAAAGTTACATTAATTTACCATCCGCTTGAAAATTTAAGTTTGGGATAAGTCTGTTTCTTTTTAATCTTATTCCATTTGCATTCATTAACTAAAATTTATATTTATTATCTATCCGCCTAAAAATGTAAGGGCAGGATTAGTCTGCGTCCTTTTAATTTTAATCCATTTCCAATCATTAACTAAAACTTCTAATTATTTACCATCCCCCTGAAAATTTAAGGCCTGGATAAGTATCTTTCTTTTTAATCTTACTCCATTTCAAATCAACAACTAAAAGTTATATTTATTCACCATCTACCTGAAAAGTTAAGATTGGGATAAGTCTGTATGTTTTTAATCTTACTCCTTTTCCAATCATTAACTATGAGTTATATTTGTTTACCCTCCGTCTGTTAGTTACAGTTGGAATAAATCTGTTTCTTTTTAATCTTCATCCATTTCCAATCATTAAATAAGAATTATATTTATTCATCATTCGCCTGAAAAGTTATTGTTGCGATAAGTCTGTTTGGATAAAATATCAAAATTATGGTAAAAATTAAAAAATAAAAATAAACATTAAAAAATACTGTTTATTATCGATAATAGTATAAAGTTTGGTATAATTCAAAATTACTTAAAAATAAAATATATTCTTCTTGTTTTGGTTCATGAAAAAATATTGTTTATTATGGATAAAATTATACAGTTTACTATAATTCAAAATTACTTAAAAATTCTGAGGTCATAATTGTCAATAACCCCAATAATATTCTAAAATAAAAACTATAACAAATGTTATGTCTTTAATTGTAATGTCCAACTATTTAAAGAGACGGAGTAAACACGATAAACACTACGAACACTCTACTACTGGCGCAAACTGCATATAAACAACAGTGGAACTGCGCGACGGACAGTGCCGCATTACGCTAATAGCTCACATCTCACTATGACGCGCATATGCTTGCGCGCGTAGCAATATGACACAGTAAACACAGGGCTGCTAGCGTCCTTCGCCCTCCTAAGTACTACAAGATGAATTTTTATTATTTTTTATACAAAATAAGATAAGAGCATTGTATAAGATTGTTGATGATAAAATTAAATATTACAAGCAAATATAAATAAATTAATAAATATATTTATATATCGAGAAAAATTGCGAGTGCTGCAGTTCCGCAGTGCCGATGCACGAGCCGCCCCTGGTTGGATTGGTCTTTCTTTTTTATCTTACTCCGTTTCCAATCATTATCTAAAAGCTATATTTATTTCCCATTCGCCTGAAAATTTAAGTTTAGGATAAATCTGTTTCTTTTTAATCTTACTCTATTTCTGATCATTATTGCAACTCCATTTTTCTTCTATCTTGTGAAAAGGGAAAGTCACAACGTCAACTGTATATCTATAATTTATATTTATATTTATATTATATATATATATATTATCTATCTATTATTACTCTATGTTCTAATTTCTTTTTTGGTATAGTACGCTGTTATTAATGAAAATCACGACTAATACTTTACGTGCTGCCCATTGTGTAACTGATACCTCCTACGTTATAACGCAAATAAGCACTTGTAGAATGGCGTTTCATTTGAAACAAATACGTTTCTTTAAAGTTACTGAGCAACTTCCTATGATTAGCACATGCTTAAAAACTTTCTTCCTAATGCCTTCAACAGATGGTATAAACAGAAAGCATTAACGACAGATAAAGGCTGAGAATCATGTTAATCTGATAATTCGCTATTTTTTGCTGATATCAACAAGATAATGCCCTCCATTACTATAAAAGCATTTTGGAAATATTTCAGTTCTATTTGTGAAAATATTTCACACTTTTTAGGAATGTCTCTACTATTTCAACGCTTTCAACGTGTATTAACAAACACGCACGTTCACGCACGCTCACTCACGCGCACACACACGCACAGAGAGAGAGAGAGAGAGAGAGAGAGAGAGAGAGAGAATGTTTCTACGTCTTTGGTCAAATGTGAAATATCTGTAAAACTAATATTGACAGAAACTGGACGAAATGCTAACCGAGGAGGTGTTTTTCTTCCTTGAATTCCATTTCTCTGAAATATAAAACGAATCGCAAATCCATCACGACAGCTCAGCTGTTCGTCGAGTTTTCTACAAACCTGTTACAGCAAAGCCTGATAATTCTTTTGTCTGTCCACAACATTTTTCTTATCTAAAATCAAAAACTCTAAGACTGCATTTGTCAGCGATTGCGCCTCCTTAGCTTTTTTTTGAATCGGTTGATTCAAAAAAATTGACAATGTTTTAAATTGTCATGTTTTAAATTATTTTCAAAAAATTACAAAAAAGGGAATTATGGTTCCTGTAATTAATTAGCAGATATTCCTTAATTATAGTCTGCTACAGATTCTGGAGGACGATTTGAGTTTTATCTCTTATTTTGTTATCACACACACACACACAAATTTCCAGTAGAATGTTTTGCTATTTTGATTTTTATTTACTTCTAGTAAATTATAATTACCAAGAAATTATATTCTTGAAACCTTTAACCAAGTGTAAGCAAAGTTTGAGCGTGAAATATCTTCACGACTTTTACATACATGTATATGAGTAATATATGATTACTGCATTAAGGCAACCTGACTCTCCCACAGAGGGGACCTGAATAAAGGTCGAAACCGGTCTGAGTTCTGACTCTCTTTTATTGCTTAGCATTATGCACTTCCGAAGAGAAATGCGCTTTGTGTTATGGAGTATTAAGGCTGTAAATGTAAGTCATCAACCTGTACAAGCACAGAAGCAATATATATATAAATATAACTTTTTTACTTCAGAAGACGTTAGTTAAAGTTGTGTGACAGTGATAACTAGTTCTGTACTTGATTTTTTGCCCAGCCGGATGACACTTATCCCGTCGCGATCTCTGGGATCAAGTTTGCCATGACATTTTTCAAATAAATAATAGCTGGAGAGTGCTTCAAGAAGCTCACTGTAGAGAGTGAACTCGAAAGTTTACAGTGAGAACTGCAAAATGCCTTGTTATTATAGGATGTTAATCTATGAAGATAGGTTCGTCATATCATTGACACTGTTGAACACATTTTCGTGAATATGCGCTTCTGAGTAAACAAAAATGTAAAATAAAACTTCTGTCAAAACTGCACACCATGATACCTTAACTACAGAGTCCAGTTATGGCTGTTGCCATGACAACGACAGTTAATTGATTCTTCATAAAATCACTGCTATAATTATTTCGAAACTTCCATTCCTAAATTTACGCTTACTCATATTACATATAACCTCGTTAAATGTCAGTGTGGAGACGTCACTATTTGAACTTAAAGCTCTTTACTAAAAGACAAAGATGCAAAGTTTAACCTTTGTTTAAAAATGAAAGAACTACGATTATTTTATACATGGAAATTTGTCTCGAGATTTTTAAATGCAGCCGAAAATTGTTATTTTTTTTTTAATTTTGTCGACGGAAATAGAAATTGAAATCCCCAAGAGCGAAAAAAAAAAAAAAAAGAAAAGATATTTGAAATAACAGAGCCCTCTTAAGAAAACAACAAATCTTTTAAGAAGGTGTGACCTTTATATTCATTTCATGCAATAGTTCCAGCAAAATTCTCTAGTGTTTGTACGGCATTTTGCTCTTTGATATATGGCTGGTGGAGGGGGGAGATGAAAAACTGTTCTCAAAACTCTGTATGAACACAGAATGTGAGTTTCGTGATTGGGATAAATGAGGAAGGTGATGTGTTGGGCTGTGTTCGAGTGGCTTGTTTAGTGAAGTTATTTTCGAGTGCTTTGGTCACGAAATCTCTCCCTGCAATGTAGAATAAAGATACAGCTGCAGGTTAAATAATATTTCTAACAAATATAAATGATCATGTGCTTCGCTCTAGGAGGAAGTCATGAATTACGGATGATTCCCCGGAAAATGAATTGGGACGGGGGGGGACTTACGGTTTTAATCTGCAATTATTTCGATTCTTTGAAAGCACCTGTTGTCAAGTAGCACCAAGTGGGAGATGCACGCAAAGAAAGGCACTTTTCGTCAGTTTAACAGATATAAATGTATTCGAAGAAATTAAAATGAAAGCTAACAAATATCTTACCTCGATCTGCACACAATTTGCTTGCTTAGTGTTGTTTCCACCTTTTCTGTGAGTGATTTTCTTAAATAGCTTACCCATAACACTTTTCATGAGTTTCGATTTGAGTTAAGCAGTCTAATATTTCCTTTCAGTACTAATCACGAGGTACTGTTAGACTTTTCAGATATCTAGAAGAAAGTTCGGAGTTTATTATCAAAAACTGTTATCTGAAATCGTCGTTTGTATCATGAGATCTACGGTTAAAATGTCGACATATTCCTTTCAGCAACATAGCTCTTAACTTCTAATTGCATTAAATAGCATTTGGCATTCTTAGAAGGCTTTGCTTCATCCCTCCAGTGCGAAAAAGAACAATATGCTATGGTCGTATAAGTATGGGATTTGTTTAGTGTTAGGAGTTAACATGTACAGGTATCTTGAACTGAAAATAACGCCATGTTTTTGTAAGCCGAGGAACTCTGTATATGATGTGCTTGCTTTGAAAGGGACGATGTGAAAGTCATCCCAAAAAGGGGATATCAGATCGGGACTGAAGATCTAATATTTTATCAAATAGTAATTGGAGAAGAGTGGAAGTCAAACCTGTTTACATTAAATATGATAGAAGTATCTTTTGACAGACGACTGTAAAATGTTGAGGAGATCAGTATTTAAAACACTGGTTATACAAGACCTTAAAATTTGAATGATTTGTGCTGCCCAAAGTTTCTTGAATGCAGAAGTGGAATGGAATACTCTCATCAGAAAACCTGTGAATAGGATTACACGTTAATGAGATAAAATAACACAGGAGGAAGAGTGTGATATGAATAAAAGTGCAAAGACCTGAATAACTTAGACATTGACAAAGAAACCTGATGAGTATCCACTACGATGAATGACAAGGGAATAAATCAGAAACCCGATCATGAAGGATAGGAAGGGGATTCATTTGATGGTACTTTGATAACGAGGCCTTTATGCCAGACTCGATCCAAGAACAACTTGGAATAACCAAAAAAAAGACATCGATTTCTTCAACGTTTTACATGGCTATTATATCCAAAAGTGAGTATGGTTGGCTAGGCGATCTGCTGTAGAGCAAGAGTAGATGAATACATATTGGTGAGCACTCATTCATTGACGAGTTTGAGGGTAGTGAAGTGGGTTGCTGTTAATGACAACCTCCACTATTTCATAGAGTATGGAACTGAAGGAAAATGGATGGCAGTTTGATGTTGACTTTTGTATCCCATTTTAGGTATAGATTAAATAAGCATTTGCGTCCATGCTGTTGGGTAGATGCCAGAAGAGTATGACAGCTGGTATATGCAATACAAAATGGATATCAAATCTGGTGCACGTTTTAGCACATTTGGGCGCACATCATCTGGACTAGGAGATTTATTAGTTGCAATACCTATTAACTTTTTTCTTATCCAAAATCACATCAGAATTATTTCATGTATTATTAACTATGTAACTTTATCTAGAGGTTCCAAGAAACTCGACTTTCGGCACTGCAAGTGGGCTTTATCCTGTCGGCAAACTGTGGTTTTTTAGCAAAAAGCAAGAATATCGACTGCGAGAGGCTCCCCAAGATGGCAGTAGTTGTCCGGCACACGCTTATTCCCACTGCCTTTGAAACATTGATAGCCTTAGGCCAGCTCTCAATAGCGGTTGTGTGTAGAGTTCGGCTGCCTATCTACCAATTGTCGAAAGTTAGATCGTGCTAAAAGGCCTCGCCTGCTCATTATGAGAAATAAAAGATATTAAGGAGTCTGTTTTATTTATTTAATAACCATAGCAACACGAGTTCAATAATTCGTGTTGCTTCAATGGTGCAATAAATAAATTATACTTGCACTTCAGATGGAAAGACTTGAATTCTATTCCTGGGAAGATTGCAAGGAAGGTTTTACAACAACGATAGTGTAGTAGCTGTTTCAGAGGATACCGGACAGAATTTTGACTGCAGGAAATCTGTCAAGGATAAAAAATGTCGACAATGCAGCAGGAAAGAGAAAACATATGCGATTGATAGGCGTAACATTGTGTTTGGGCTTTATCTGAATTGAAAAAGTGCATTCACTCAGACGTTTTTCAAAAGTGTTTCCCAACTTAATAAACAAAATTAATTTTATCAAATCAGAGGTACGTTTTTAACCTCTCCGTATATTTGATAATACCTAGATGAATAAGAATAACCTAAATCTACAAACTCTTCGGTATAAACATTTCAGATGGCGATAGTCGCTAGTAATAATATTAACATTAATTAACATTATTAATATTTTTTACTTTAGTTATTTTTTATTGTGAATCCTACACGCGGAATATCAACCAAGAGGTTCATCGTCATCATCAAATTCCTCACATCTACCCTAAAGGAGTGTACAGGATGTGATGGTAATACACGAAGAACTTACATCATTATTAATTTCCTATCTACAATTTTACTCCAAATCAATCTGTTACCTGTCAAGAATTCAACATTACGAGGGTGGTCTAAAAAGTTCTCGGCCTAATAAAAACCGAATTTATAATTTCAAAAGTATTTTTATTTTTTAACATAATCTCCCATAAGACTAATGCATTTTTTCCGGCGATGCTCCAGCGCCATTATCCTGTCCCTGTAGTGTTCTCATTAAGATCTGCAAAGTACCATTCTAGCTGCAATCACCTCTTTGATTCGAAGAAAAACGCTGACCAGCGAGGAACAGTTTTCGTATTGGGAAGAAATAGAAGTCAGAGGGAGCCAAATCTGGGGAATAGGTGGATGTTCTAACAATTTATAGTGCAGATCTCTTAATTTTCCCATTGCGAAAACACCTTTGTGGGTAGGTGCATTGTCCTGATTTTTTTCTTCTGCAAACCGGGTTTTTTCTCACGAATGTTTTCATCTAGTCTGGTTAAAAGATCGGAATAATATTCCCTAGTTATTGTTCAAGATAATTAATAAACAAAATGCCTTTAGAATCCCAAAACACCGATGCCATGAGCTTTCCTGCTGATGGAACCGACTTTTTCTTCTTTGGCGCTGAACAACCGGTTTCTGACTGCTGTTTGGATTCGGGTGTGTAAAGGTGAAACCAAGTCTCATCCACAGTAATAAATGGAAGCATAAAATCAGTTTTATTCTTATTAAAACACTCCAAGCACTGTCCAGAAATTTTCATGCGAGTGCATTTTTGACCTGCTGTGAGCAAGCGCGGCATCCGTCGTGCACAAAGCTTTTTTATTTGCTAATCTTCATGCAAAATATATCCTACACGTTCTTTTGAAATGCCTAATAGTCTAAGCAATTTCACGCACTTTGACTCACCGGTTATCCATTACAATATCGTGCATTTATCAATGATTTCTGGTGTTGTTACACTTTTTGACGTCCTTCACGTGAATTATCTTCAAGGCTGGTACAGCCACGTTTAAACTTGCAGCCGATTTCTTAATTGTCGAAAACGAAGAAGAAGAGTGCCCATAAACTTTTATGAACTTCGAATGGATTTCGTTTGTCGTTAAACCTTCTTTTACAAAGAATTTCATAATCTTTCATAATCTGTATCCTTTGAAAATGCATAAAATTGACTTTATCCATTTTCAAGGGATACAGACAACACTTTGGCTTCAGACAGCCGTATAAAACAAACTACTTGATATAATGTCTTGCAATTTCACATGGATGCTTATGACAAATGTACCAACTTAGAAAAAAAAACTTGCCGATAGCGTTGCCATCTATGTTTGAGAACGAGAACTTTTGTGACCACCCTCGTATCAGATTTCTTATTGATATCTTCTAAGGCACTTTTGTACTGTATCAATCCACCTATTATCTTGGTTTTCCTCTGGATCTTTTTTCCTGCCAACCTCGCAGAGAACACTTATTTTGCTAATCTTTCCCATTCTGTTTATAAGCCAAGATCTTTATAATTGGGATTCAGTGGCTTTCGGTAGATATTTTATGGTTCTTTTGAATTTTCACTTCTCGAGAAAGGCATTTGCTCAGAAAAAAAAATATATATATATATGTGTGTGTGTGTGTGTGTGTGTGTGTGTGTGTGTGTGTGTGTGTGTGTGTGTGTGTGTGTGTGTGTGTGTGTGTGTGTGTGTGTGTGTGTGTGTGTGTGTTGAATTTATTATCATGTCAGGAAACACTGCTCGCTCTAAAGTCCAAAGTTAGAACTTTTCAAGTCACTTCAGGCTCAATAAGCGGGCTGTTGTGTCTCACACCATGCGAAATTCTTCTCCCACATAAGTAACATATGTGTTATATCGAACAGACCGGAATGTATTTAAGAAAGAGAACATAGAATTACAAACGTTATATACAAGGCCAGCTTTCAAAAGTCGGCTTAGCATATCACGGAGTCTAACGACATGAAAAATTTGCCAATTACAATAAATTCACCCTGATTGTATTCTGATTAAGAAAGAAAGTCTTCATAATCACTATTCCACAATCCTGATATCATTTTTGATACTCTCTCTACTGTATCATAATCACTAGGGACACCAGGAGGCTAGGCCTGCGCACATTAGTCCAAGTGAGGGTCTTATCAAGGTCTTGTAAACAGTCAAAAATTCTTCCATAACTTTGATTTATCATTACCATTATTCTCTGAGTTGTAACTATAATTTTTGCTACATGACCCTTGAACTTCAATTTCCTGTCTACTAAAACTCCAAGGTCCCTAGCCTCATCAGTTTCATCTAGCATAATCCCACCAATAAAACACGACGTTGAATATCTAATCACACTTTGGTGTGATTAGATATCCAAAGTGTGACTTTACATTTATTAACATTGAAATGACAGCCATTTTGAAATTAACACGATTTCAGCCTATTCAAATTGTTCTGCAAGTATTGCATAACAGCCACACTCCTGATTACCCCTACTTATCTTTGCATCATCAGCAAATAGCTATACATCACATCTCAAATCCTTTCTAATGTCATTAATGTACGGATTGAATAACAATGGACCAAGGCCTGATACTTGAGGTACACCACGGGTTACCTTGAATCTTGAAGATTTACTCCCGTCTCATATATCACTTTTTCATATCTGTCTGTCAGCCATCCTATTATTCGTGCTAATATTGTATAACTTAAACTCATTTTCTCCAATTTATGCAACAGTCTTCAATTCTGTATTCTGTCAAAAAACCTTAACAAAATCCAATCGTATCATGGTGTATCCATTCCCCTTGTCCAGTTCAATGGTAACATTATATTAGAATGAGCAAGTTGCGAAAACATGACCTTCCTTTTGTAAAATTATGCTGTTCTTTGCAAAGTACAGATTCTCTGTCAACCCATTTCTGAATGCGAGCAGGGACTAACTTTTGCAAAATTTTCCCCACCACTCCTGAGATACTTATTTGTCAATAGTGGATACATCGGTTTTTGAACCAGCCTTCTGCAATGGAATTACCATACATTCTTTCCACTCCTGTGGAATCTTCACTATTCTGAGACTCAAATTACATAGGATAGTGAAGTGAATAACCAGAATAACATCCAACAACAAAACTCGCATTCATTCCTTCTACACAACCTACGCATCGAATAATTAGCCATCATAGCCTTTCTTCTTAATTCATTTCTATCATATCGAGGTAATATATTAATGATTTGTACTTTCTCATTGTTCAGTCTCGCTTCTTCCAACAACCATTTCATGACCTCTCTCATATTTATCGCTAGTTAAATCATTGGTACTTACCAGAATTACGACCTCTTTGCTTTTCTGTTTTTCAATTGGTTGCATTATATTTTTAATTTTGCTCTGGGAAAACTTGATGTTATAACCCGCTCATCAATGGAATGCTTTACGACAGAGTCAGCATAACAAATAACATCTTTCTTTTTATGATCAACTTTACTTACTAGATTTTTGTTCTTATGCACTAATTTATCTGATTCCGTGCTTTGTTTTTCATTTTGCTGCTAAACTTTTTATTCTTCCTATGTTCCACTAAATTCCGTTCGACTTTCTGTAGTTCCTTCGTCGTCTGTCTAATAATTTACTTCAACATAGCGATCTCGGAGGTTAAATTATTTTAAATATCGTCTTTAGTGGACAAAACCTTCATGTTAATAATTCATAATTTATTATTATTTAGCTAATTACAGCTAAATATGAAGAAAATAGCATTCAAAGCTATTAATAGATTAATATTATCAAAATGGATTGATATCTGAGTTAATAAGTGGATTAAAAATAGACAACTGCTTGAAATATTTGCAGGACAAATCAATAAAGTGAGAGCTTTAAAAATTTCTTATTTTTCACATAGAATGGATATGACACAGAAAGATTGCACGATCAACCTGAGATTGGCTGGATTAGTACAACGATAGAGAGAGAGAAATTTCTGAAATCAAATAAACATATCTTTTTCCCATCTCGTTGAGTCAGTAAATTAAGCAAATAACTATAACTATAGAACATACAAACGACATGTGATCAAAAACAAAATACGAAATCATCTCAGGAGACATCGTAGCAGTTAGTAAGAAGTGCATTTGCTAGATGCAATAAATGCACTAGATGCACTGAGGATCCAATTACAAGTGAAATCTTGCTCTTGGAGAAGGTAAAAATGAGCAAATCTCGATATCGGACTGGTTTCCCAAGTTTGAAATTGAGTGACATTTTGTGATTTCATTTGAATGATGCCAAAGAATTTTGTCACAAGATCCAAGCATGTGATGGATTGCAACCAATATGCAGGCATTCACTTTGCTTTGACTGTAGATTTTCTGGCTCAAAACAAAACAAGTGTTGTATATCCTCTTCTTATTCCTCCTGATATAGCGAAAAAGAGTTAATGATGTTATCACAATTAGATTTCACGCTTGTTTCATTCAAATCACTTGACTTTTTATATGCTTAAGGCAATGGCGAAAACTTTGAGTAAGCAACTGAAGAAGCCTGAGGAAGATCCTCAGATGCCGTAAGCATGTGAGGAGATACTTTTCTAACAGCAACAAACTTATCTAAAATTATCTTTTTTTGATTCTGAAATCACGACCTCTGATCAAAGCAATAACGGAACAAAAAGAAAAAACATCTCTCCATACCGTTTCAAACTATAGAAGATTGAAACGAATAGATGGCCAGCTTAGTATTCGAATAACCACCTGAATCGATAAAAATGTAATGTGATAACACTGTCTTATTTATGAGAAAGAGGAGCTTAAGAAAGTGCTTTCTAGAGATATATAAGGGCAAATATCATTATCTATTAGAAAAATATATCACCTTAGGACGGGGAAGATTATTAAGTCAAGGAAATCATCTCCATAGTCTCTTCTTCCTTAAACAATTCACCCTTGCTTGAATACCTAAAGCACTTTGTCTGTCTGTTATCCTAGATGTGATGTATCTTACCTCTATTTATATAGATACATAGTGAGGATGTCTTCTGCTAAGGAAATTACTCCGATAAAAGATGACATCATTTAACATATTCAAGGTCACTCGAACTTCTTAATATTCCACAAAGAGTAAGTTATAGCACGTGTGTATATTTTTCAACACTACTGCAAGTGGTGCTGTTGAATTTCGAATTACAAGATAAATTATTAAAGAGAACTTTTATTTCAAAGTTTCTTTTAGAAAAATTAAAACGAGCTGGACATTTCTAATTAATTTTATTATATAAAAATGAAATGTTAAATGTCGTTAGCTCTTATAGAATTTTATCGACTTTCTTAAAGTGTATTAAAATATACAAAATATACTGAGGTGTCCTTGTTGGGTTCTGTGTATCCTACTATATATGATAATAAGGATGATAATGCGCAATATGGATATGATAATAGGATAATAATTAAAAATTAACAGGGCATAGCCGAGCATTCATTTCGAATACTCATCCTCATAATTGAAAACGAATGTTTGTATAATACCTCGATTATTCGGGTTAGTTCAAAATGGATCAAATTGTCGCATTAAATCCTTTTAAAATGCATTGTCTAATCTGCAAATCTTAAAAGAATACAAACAGGTACTAAGCAAAGCATCTTCAAATATCTACTTTTATTTTAAAAATTATTTCCCCTCTCTGTTATTGATATGCCAGCTTATTTTATGGTTTGCTGAGCCACTCAACTTCTAGCATGACTTCTCAACGTTTCTTTCAAAGAGGGCATTGCTGAGCAGCGTAAACCAAACTGGAACTCCCTTGTGTATAAATCTTCATAACCTTTTACTTCTTACATTTTATTTATTGCATTCTCTCTGTACATATAGTAAAAGATTCACTTACATGATCGCATTATAAATTATCTGCTCCCAGTCTACCCATCACCATCACTACTAAAAAACGAAAACGGTTGTAGAATAGAATGTCCGAAAGTGAAAGAGATCCACGGAGGAAATGGAGATGGTACCCAATGGAAAAGTAAAATGGAAAGCCTACGCAATTTACCGTTTCTGACGTAGTAATTCGGAAAAAGAAGAAAGCGCAGCGGTAAAAATATTAAATGGTTGATGTCTGCTGTTAGGTGAGATGGAGAGAGAGAGAGAGAGAGAGAGAGAGAGAGAGAGAGAGAGAAATATTTTTCGTTATTTAACAATATTCAAGAAAATTAAGACTTAAGAAAGAAAAATAAATAAACAAATAAAACAAACCTCTAAATAATATTTTAGATTAAAAACGACGAAATACGCCCTCTACAGGTATCCATAACGAATATGAAATACCCGCTCAATACTTGATAATGTTATAAATGAAGAAAATTGATTTCTGGGATGCAGTTGAGTCGTTTATTTTATATATATATATATATATATATATATATATATATATATATATATATATATATATATATATATATATATATAGCCATGACGTCTGTTATAGAAATTTTAAAATAGCTATTCATTATAAAAGTTTAGAATTATTCATTATAACGAAAGATTTAGAATATGAATTATCTAGCAAATAGAGATTGAAGACTGGAAAATGCTTGATTTTCTTCTAGTAACAAATGGAGATACTGTGTATTAATTAGTTAAATGCTTTTCATTTTAGATATTATCTTTATAATTCTTGTGAAATAGTATTGAAGTTTAATTCCCATATGAACTGGATGCTATAATGATGTTGCAGTTTAATGGTTAAATATACAATATTATCTTCTGAAAATTTAATTTTTATTCTTTTCTTGTTTCGTTAATTAATCAAGGAAAATAAAGAGGATTATAAAATGGCAGGTACTATTTTTAGAGACGAAAATACTGTATGCATTATCAAGTATTATGGCATCAAGAGGTATTATGTGTAATTAAATGAAAGGGTGGGATGGTCGGAAATATATAATAACAAGAAGGGGTGATCATTGTTTCCGAAGGTGCACTAGAATTAAGGCTGAACATTCTTTTAAATCTCTCTCTCTCCCTCTCTCTCTCTGCTCGAGCACGTATTTAAGTTCTAAATGCTTAAAAGCGAATGCACGTATCCGCTTTTAAGTTCTAAATGCTGCCACAATTACTTCATTCCTACCTTTATCGCTGCTCTCGATTGCATTAACAGAGGTCAGAAGTGAGAAGTAAACTCTAATGAATAAGCGCATTTAAACTGATATCAACACGAACCTCATGCTTGTTTTCTTTGAACAACAGAGAGTTAACATATACGAAAGATTTCGAATATGAAAGTCATCTAGATTCTTCACTAACTACCGATGATTCAGTGATAGCCTTGGGCCAGCTATCTCTCTGATTGGCTACCAGTGGAGATTGAACTGCCCACTCAGTCTCCAAAAAGTTAGATAGGGTAAACGCCCCGCCTACTCCCTATATGGGAACAAATAGGCGTTAGCTGATTTTTTTTTCTAGATTGTTCCAAGTTATCCTTGTGGTCTTATATACTGCATTATATGCAAGGACCAAAACTTTATTCACTTCTATACAGATCAATAAGAAATATTCTTCACCTTCAGAATTGTTGCCCATCAACAAGATGAAGGAACGATTGAAGTGGCTAATTGTTATCAAGAGAGCAAATTGCATGTGTTCTCTTGCTGGTTGGAGTTTTTTGGCGGAATAAAAAAATACGCAATTTTCCCGGAGGAAAATACGCTTCCACTTTCTGACTTTCGGCAAACTCACTTTCTGTTGAACAGCCTTTTCAAAGATTCTTCACATTTGAGGCGGGATTAGAACTGTCGTTGTTGATGAGTTTTCTAAATATTTCAGATCTACTTTGACATTATTGGTTACTTTCTAGATGTAAATGCGTTTATCAGTTAGCTCAATCTATCTCTCGCTGACTTCACTATGTTAATACTCAGCACTCGGCCACAGTGATGTCTTTAAATTTCCACAGGCATCTTGTTATAATATTAAACAACCATACGGGTCATGATAGCAAACTTTCTTCTAATGCCTAAAACGCCACGTGTCAAAAATACTCTATCACCCATTTTTTCATAAGAAAAACTGGAGTGATGGAGTATTATTTATTATTAGGAGACATGAAACATGTCTCCTAATCTGAAAGTCATTCTTACATTGATGGAATGCTGTACCAAAATCCAAATAACAACCTTAAATGCATTCTGGATCATCAGAACAACAACAACAACAACAAAACTGTCGGTGTAAATCTCTGCAGACATTGTTTTAGAGTCCAAGACCCTCTTGGACAGTGCCTTCGACAGTAGCTGTGGACTTCTTTCCGATAACAGTATTTTCCCTACACCAGCGAATGTATAATATTCGCTGCTGTTGACTTTGAAAGATTAGCCTGCATAATCAAATAGTATTCAAAAGTATTTCGAACATTTAAGTTCTATATGCATCTCACTGAACTGTTGAAATTATTCATGTTAATGTATGATTGGCCTCTTATAAAAAGTGCTTTCTCTCTCTCTCTCTCTCTCTCTCTCTCTCTATCTATCTATCTATCTATCTATTTGTCTAAAAGTATAAATAATCGATACCTTTCCTGGGTGTGCAATATATGCACTCATTACAACTCAGACAGGAAAGAAAATATATATCATTAACATATACATCCCACAAAATGACCAGCTTGCAGTGCAGGTACTGGAGTTTGTGCGAAACCACCTCAGCAAGGTCAATGACCACATCATACTGGCAGGGGATTTCAACTGCACTCTGGATCCTGCAATGGACAGACAGCAATGCCAAGAACATCGACACTCACTAGCTCAACTTCTCCAGGATGTAATAAATGACTTCGAGCTGACTGACACCTTCAGACACTTGCACCCACATGAGAAAATGTTCTCCTGGAGAGCCAAAGGTGGTCCTACCAGTGTCCTATACCAGGCACGGCTCGACAGATACTACACATCGATGCACACAATACCCTACATCAGGAGAGTCACATACCATCCATCTCATGCATCAGACCATGATTCCATCCTTCTTAACATTTGCTTTCCTGGACACACCAGATACAAAGGAGGAGCATACTGGATATTTAACAACAGCCTACTAAAGGATACAGAATATCTCAGAACCTCTAAAATCTATATCGAAACTCTCATCAGAGATATACCTACTTCACAATCTATTTCCGAGTGGTGGTCACTTTTTAAATCCAAAGTTAAGGTATTCACCCAAAAATATAGTCACCGAAGAAATTTGAATAAGCATTCAGCCCTTAAAAATTTGCAACAACAACAGCAACTGCATCATCCAGAATCTGAGGAATACCAGTCCCTAGAAGCCACCATACGCTCACACCTAGAGCACTCTGCAAGAGGAGCACTAATAAGAGCACGACGCAAACATATTAACTTCGCAGATGCCCTTACAAAGTATTTATTTTCACTAGAAAAACGCCAACAAGAGTGCACCACTATATCTGCTATTAAAACAGATAATGGAAACATCATAGAAAATCATGACGAAATCCTCTTATATACCTTGCAGTACTACAAAAATTTGTACCAAGCCAACCCAATATCTATGGAGGCCACGAATAGAATTCTCTCCGATGTGAAAAGACTCTCACCAACAACAAGGAGTAACACAGAACTCCCCGTCACGTTACACGATCTGAAAACTGCCTGTACCTCCTTACCTAAAGATAAATCTCCTGGCATAGACGGGCTCACCACTGAATTTTATCAGTCCTTCTGGGAACAGCTTGGACCTATCCTCTACAGAGTATTTGGCGAAGCGAATACCAATGGCTTTCCACTCAATATGACAACATCAGTTATCAAACTCATTCCAAAGAAAGGAGACGCGACGAAACTAGGAAACTGGAGACCCATCTCTAACACAAACACCGACTGCAAAATTATATCCAAAGCCATTGCCAACAAACTTAAACCCGCTCTGAGCGAAATAATAAATAGGCATCAGAGCTATTCCATCCCTGGAAGATCTATCCACGAAAACTTACACCTCATAAGGGATCTCATAAGCATAGCGAACAACAACGGTGAAATAATGGGTCTTGTAACACTAGACCAAGAAAAAGCTTTCGACTGCATTGAACACCTTTACCTCTTCAACTGCTTGAAAGCATTTGGCTTTGGCTCAGGCATAATTCACTCTATTAAAATGTTGTATGCCAAGGCACAGTTTTGCATAAAAATAAACAACAGGCTTACCATAACTGCACCATACAGCAGAGGTATTAAACAAGGCTGTCCACTCTTTACTTCTACCTCAGACATACAAGACCAGACAGCACAGCAACTTCACAGAGAGAGAGGAAACTGACCAACTCACTGCAGCGTTCCAACAAAAGGTGAGAAGTCGGATCCTACACGAGCATCACCACCATAGGCAAAACAACACCTTAGATCTTTTCCACCAAGAATGGAATCCACGGAATCAACTCCTGGCTGAGCAAGGCGACTGCATTATAATCCACTTTCCAGCATAGAAGTGACACCTCCCCCCCCCAAAGAAAGGGGGAAGAAAGAAGGATTGTTGTGCTTAACAGTGCGAAAATTAATCAGCTGGCACTCTCATGTAAATAGATAATATTGTGCAATAGTAACTTCTATGTTCTTCTACATTTATGTTCTTATACAGTATCATGTTAAAATAACTCTTAATGGCTTTAATTTAATTAATTTTAAAAAAATGTAATTAGCCTTATAAGTGACTTCGATGTAACATACCTCAACAAGAGTATGAACATGTAACCTCTCTGTGACTGCAGAGAACCAAAAACCGGTTAATCCTGTAAATAAGATTGTTATGTTTACAATAAAAAAAATACATGGAACTGGGCAGGAATAAGAGTCATAGGAGACCTCCTAACACACACCCTAAAGTGGAAAGCATTCACAAGCCTACCAATGAAGAACCCAAAAACTGAAAAGCAATATCAACAGCTGCAAGCCTCCATTATAAAAGCCTATCCAGATATCGCTACACCTCAGGAAATCCGTATTCCTTCTAGAAACTGCTCGGGGCCAATATTTCATCTTGTACAATCTGAAGCCTCACTTCCAATTCTCCCCTCCAACTACAAGAAAATATACCACTTCCTCATGTCAGTGTCCCCATCCTCACCATTCTTATATTCAGCCTTAACACTCTCATATACAAGGCTGCATATACCACATAGTTTTCAGTGGGATCTGCCATATAAATCAAAATGTGCCAAACCAGTTTCCGATATACAGTGGAGACTATGGCACAACATCTTGCCAACTCCTTCTAAGCCCTACAAATTTCAGCTAAGAGAAACGGATCTGTGTCTATTCTGTGGCGTTTCAGGTACCTTGGAACACACGTATCTCACCTGTCCCGCAAACAAAGTGATAATCACCTATGCCCTGAATACTGCCTCTAGCACCTGTAACTACGCACACAGCCAAGAAGACTACTGGAATTTAGTCCACACAGAAGAAAACAGACACAGAACGTGCAATTTCCTCTTCATCTGCGCTAAGGCTGTCATCTACAGATTCTACCTAAAACAGACAAGAAATAACCAGCACCCATCCATCACTGAAACTGCACAAAACCTCATGTATATCCTCCGTCGGAAACTAAAAAGCAGGCTTTTATTGGAACTTGAGTACTTCAAAGAAACAAGAACTGTCGCGAAATTCATAGAGGAGTGGAACCCAACTGGTACCCTCTTCTGGATTGACGACGACAATACGCTTCATCTGAAAGATAACTCAGAATGAAACTGAACTATAAATTTTGAATTCATTTATTGCACTCTCTATTGTATACCCGAAAGGAAAATATTTCTTTCTCTGTAATATATATACTTATAATATGTAAATAGTCCTTAATACCTATCGTCTAATGTATATTTTAATAAGTTGAATAAAAGAAAAAATCTCTTTCTCTAAGACCGAAATTGAGAACGTCTTAGCCATGATAGCTAGTCAAGTCTATAATTCAAAAATTCACGCCAGCATTTAAAAACATAAAAAATTTATCACCACCATCCAAGAAGTGGCATTGCAACAATGACATTTTCGCACTGCAATAATTCGTCATTTGCGTGTGATAGAACATAATTACAGGCTTTATATCTTAGTGATACCTTAGATCAACTTTTCCAAATGGTGGGTCACGACCAGGCACCGGGTCGCCTAAAAAAATTCTCGAAAACCTAGGTGTTCTTTTTTTCATGCTACTCTAAAATACAATTAAATATCGTTTAATCGAGACTAGCGAATAAATAATTTAATTAATAGAGATGAAAAACACGCTCCGTCCGCGTCACCATTTCACAGGCTCTATGTTCGCGGTAAAGTAGCTCAAATAATGGCGAGGCCGCGCGGCGGCAACCGCACCACCTGCCGTATCGTTTGTTTTACTCGCCCCCCACGATAAGCATCGAGAGAAAGAGAGAGCGTATTTTTTTTGTATTTACTAATTACGTATACCTTGCCCGGTGGGTTCTGCTGAACAACCGTTATTATTATAATTGTTATTATTATTATTATTATTATTATTATTATATTTATATTATTATTATTTATATTTATTATTATTATTATTATTATTATTATTATTATTATTATTATTATAAAAGAATGAAACAATTTATTTCATTCTTTCTTCATCTCGTTGCCCATTTAACGAAGGATAAATGGGTAATAAAAAAAATGTAAGAGTAAATGCTTCTTTATAATAATAATAAATGGAAATTCTATGAGCATTCAAATCTGTTTTATTTCACCTAATGGCCATAAAAATTTTAGTGGGTCACGAAGATGAAGTATTAAAATAGCCGGGTCATGGAAAAAAAGTTTGGGAAACCTTGCCTTAGATCTATGCGTTCGCTTAAATACAGACAGCGCTAACACCCTGATAAGTCATCAGTCATATAGTCAGAAGAAAGATCTCCATATTGAGAATTTCGCTTTGTGACTGGTTGGAAATTTGCAACTTTAATTATTCTGTAATGGATAATTAATGAAGCCATCTCAAGTTGTTTCAGTGAAGGCTGAATGAGACGATCTTAGACTTGATATTAAGATGTTTTTTTTTTTTTCATTTTTTCCATCTTCCGGAAATGGACTGATATAAGACACTGATTCTTAATGTCCTTGTTTCCTCGAATGCTGACTAAACAACCGAGCAATCGACGAAGCAAGCATTTTTATGCGTTTGTTAATCCAACGGACTTTTATCCCATTATTAGCCTACTTAGGGAACAATTTAGATAATCAGAAAGCCCTTCTCTAGAGATTAAACATAGATTATTTTTTCAAGCTGCTTTAAGCTTCCAATGAGCATGATTATGGTCTCGCATTTGGCAATAATAACCTGAAGGCATTCACAATATCGGTTCCCATGACAGCATTCGGACTCACAGCCTGTTGGTAAGAATGCGCAAACAGTATCCGTGTAGCCAAAGCAGGCATTTCAAATAGCTGCACGATTTGGAATCCTCCCGATGTTGATTTTGATGTGCTTATGCACCATAGCGACTTCTTCCTTGATTATCCTCATAATCTCATCTCTCGATAGTTCGTTTACAATAATGAGTCATAGCCGTTAACTTCTGCTTTCATTTCACATCATTCCTGCTGTTGTTGTTTTATTCTTTACCAACTAAAGTTGCTGTTGGTCATTGAGTTCACTGATGGATTGAAGAATTTGACAAACACCATCACATGGTTTAATTAGCGAGTTATACAAATAGGTCGTCGTGTTGTTCAAATAGCATCACTAATTCCTTTTACAGTATGCTGCATCAGTAGACGTTCGTGTTTTATCTCACACTCTCTCTCTCTCTCTCTCTCTCTCTCTCTAGACGCATGATTCATGTCTAATCTTAATCTCCATCTGATTCTATTGCATGAAAGTAGAAGCATCATTGTCCATTTTAATAAAGCTGTGAGTTACCAGATCCCTCTTGGGTTGATTTTTCCAGTGAACTTAATCCCTGTCTAGCTCTTTTTCCTCCATTCAAGTATCAGTCCTAGGGGCCTGTTACGTTCGTATTAGCATGGCCTGGCCTATTATGATTTGAAACCGCGACCGCTTCGAGGATAAGGTGGTTGGTCCTATGCCTCTAAGTGCCTGTATGTAGATGCGTGTGTTCACGGGGCCGATTTGCCTGTTCTGGGGGACGGAAAACCAGTTACCGGGTAAAAAAAAAAATCCTCCGTATAAACAATAAAAATGACGAAGTAGTAGTACTCTCTGTGTGTGTCTCCACCATTAGCGCACCCAAGGAGGGCGACAAGGGGCCCTGGGACCCCCTAAAGAAAATGGAAAAAAAGACTAGAAAATTTTCCAAAAATCTTTTCCTAATTAAAATTATTTTTTTATTTATTTTTATTTATGTTGTGCCGTGTCTTCTATTTCTATACTACTTATGAATTAGCGGTCACATAGGGTGGGAATACCCTTTGGCTCTCTCGGGAATCACAGCCATTGTGAACGCAAGGCGAATGAAGTAGTGCTCGGGCCATACTTTGTTTGCCTGAGCCGGGCCAGAGATCACTGCAGATGCTCAGTCATAGGTCGTATGCAATGCGTAGTGTGTAGTCTCAAATCGTCTACTCAACTCGGCCTCCCCCCCCAGATTAAATCATGAGTGCTCGTCCCCCCACCCCACAAGATTAAATCTTGAGTACTCGGCGCCCCCCTCCAAAATTAAATCCTGAGTTCCATCCAAGGATGGGGATGTCCACATTAAAAGGTTATAAGCATATTTAATACAGCCGACTTGCTTTTCCTTTGCTGCATTCCCTTACGTCTGTAATTATCAATTTCAGTATCAGTTTATGAGACAGATCTTACTTAACGGGGAAAAATTTCCGGAAGTAAAAAGGTTAGTTAGCCAGTATCTCCTCCGATACTGACTAACTAACCTTTAGTTGAAAAACTCTTAGGAAGCTACTCATTTCCTAGGGGATTCTCACGAAGGTTTTTTCCAGTCAATGGACCTCTTCTTTACCGACTAAAGTATGGAAACTATAGGTAGTAGTTAAAAAAACATATCGTAAAGTAAGTTTTGACAATTTCTTTGCATATGAGAATTTCTAGTCTACCTGCTCTTGCTGTCCTTGAAATAATTTATATCCGTGTCTTAAATCACTTCCTACGTCCCCCGAAAACAATCACCCCGGACAATTATTCCCAAACTTTAACTGAGAGGTATTCCAATAGTTAGCGCGGTGAACTTTTCCTACAAGGGAACGCTATTATCGGATTGGAAACAGGTTTCTGGTGTGCGTGCGTGCGTGCGTGCGCGCGCGTGTGCGTTTGTGTGTGTGTGCTTGAAAGAAGAGTGCTTTGCACGCTCGTGCCACATTTATCGCATTCAGTTGTAGACACAAGTCTACGTTGCGACTATCGCAATTAGCAGGGACCAACTGGCGTTGTGATCAAGTGTTAATGTTTGATTGTCATAATGAACACTAAACTCGACAATTACAGTAATTAGCAGATACAGCAGCCACACTAAAGTGTAACCCGTCAGCTTTAATTAACCGCTGTCACATCTAACCCTCGAGTGTCACACGTGGTCGTTGCCTAACACATATCAATACTTACAGATGGGTGTTTTGGCATAGATGATAAAAATTGAAACGAAAGATTTGAACGGATTAAAGTAAAAGTAACTACCCACTTGTTTAGTTACTTCAGTTTTTTTTTTTTTTTTTTTTTTTTTTTTTTTTTTTTTACGAGTCATAAACACTTAAGAAGATCGAAGTGGATTTCGGTTGTTTTAAGATCTCCTCAAGAATACAGTATCAATTATTGGTCAGAGAAGGTTAAGATACTAGCTACCACATCGCATCGTTACCAAGCGTTAGTGAGAGTAACAAATAACGGATGGAAAAGACAAAAACGATCTTACTTCAGCAAATTAAGGACATGGGAGAGAGATTTTCTGTGTGGCCGAGGCAATAAAAAAGCCCTGTTTGATCCTTTAAGATGAATTGAATTTTATTTCTTAATAAGCAAATTGTGATACCTTCTTTTGCCATCATATGTTGCTATGTTTACAACACTCTTTATGGACAATAGTTAAATCGAAAACATAACATAAAATAAAAACCTTAAGATCTAAAAACTCATAATGACATAAAATGCGATAAAACTTTTGATAATATTTGGAATTTTTCATTGAAAAGTTTACTTCTTTGAACTTGCTCTCCTATTGTGATTCAAATGCTCTTCAAAACATTGTAAGATGAAATTTGGTTCTGAAGTAGCTACAGAAGTACGAAAAATATTATTAAATGGATTGGGTCAAAAAGCTGTTTTATAAAACATTCTATACCTCCCTAGTCTACTAAGAATATCTCGAGCATTTGCTTTTTTTTTTTGAACAGCCCTAGGGTCGAACACGGCCAGGACGTAAAAACCTATATAAATTATATTTTGCCGAAAAAATCGGATTTTGAATCAGCAAAATAACAGCAGATCAGAGGCAGTTAAGATGTAATACCCTAGTTACAGAACCTTCGTTGCATCTTTAATAAACAGCGAATTTTATTTACTTAGCGAAACTTAGCTTACTCAATTCCAACCCCCCACTCTCTTTCCCTCATGAGAGGGAAAGAAAGTGGGAGAGGAACTGAGGGGGAAATAACTTTATGTGTGTGTACGTGCTGAGATGTTTACAATATATGTACGTAAACACATAGTATCAAGCGATACCAAATCCTCTTGAATATCTTCATGATTAAGAATCGAGTCTCCATTGCACCGAATATATTACAACAAAGATGTTTATATTTAGAGCAGTGTCAACAAGTCTTCAAACGATAGTAGGAATTTGAGGAGACAGCAGAAGTGCAATGAACTTGGAATCTCAGTTTGGCTATCAACAATCATCTGTACTTACGATCAGACAAATGCGAGACAAATTTGATACTTCTGAAATCGGGTATGGACGATGTTATAGAATGAGTCAATAGAACATTGTATTGCATTACGGAGAAAAATAGAAAAAATAATGGAATATGCAATGGACGATATGCCACTAGTATACGTAAACAACGACATTATGCTATCGGTATGACACTACAGATCTTTCTCTTCTGATGTGTACGAGCATTTTGGAATCAACGCCTTCCTCGGTGAGTTGGTTAAGATGTAATTCTGATCACGTTATCTGGAACTAATCCCAATAGACTTCTTCCCTCTGGCGTATGATGAAAGATAAAATTTACGTCATGAAGCCCACGCCAAATGAAAAACTCTAACAGCAAATTGTTGACGTAGCAATCACTACGTCAACAATTATACAAGCAGCTGAATCCGATTGCAAATCCCATTGACATTGCAAATCCCACATGAGCAGCTATCATGCTAATACCCGCTCGTAATCCTTTTATTTTCCCCAAATGATTGCTATGAACAATTTGTTCGAAATCATAACAACTTTAGACCACGTTAGGCGTTTGTGTTAGGTTTCGACAGTGCTAAGGTTGTCCATTGCGAAATTTCTGCGCAGGCGCAGAAAAGTGATGTCGAATTCAAACGAGTTTGTCAGTGACCGGTTTAGTGATAAAGAAGTGCAAAGATTTTCAGAGAATGCAAAAGTTTACAAAGTTCTACGCACAGTATTAGTGGTTTCGTAAAACAAAATTTTTGCGATGGTAGCAGTACACAGACAAGAATATACAGTACCCATTTACAATGTACAAAACAGTACACAATATGTTGCCATAGTGGTATGGATGAGTATATATGGTAACGATTTTTATACCAACCACCGGAGGAAACACAGTGTTCCTGCGATAGTATAAGCACTTTTTATGGCTTCATTTCTTTCTCATCGCGTCCGCTGTGTGCCAGACTTGTTTCTTATTCGCACTTTGAGCTTACTCTGTCAGGTCGACGAACAGAATGGCGAAACCTCATCGCCTCTGTTTACTGACAGATGCGTTCGTCGTGCTGTCGGACAAACACTGTTGCTAAGGCACCACTCTTAACGCCATAGCAACCGTTTGTTTGGTGCAATAACGTTTGATGACGTCGGCAGGAAACAGGTCCTTTGGGAGGTAGCTAACGGAATGGCGAACGTCGCCTTGTACAGAGTAGTAAAGTTTGATGCTCATGTTGAACTAAGACCGACATGGTCGTGCGAGATTTAGCTACGGAAGTAATTCTGTATATATACAGAGAGAGAGAGCACCCATCTCTCTCTCTCTCTCTCTCTCTCTCTCTCTCTCTCTCTTCTCTTCTCTCTCTCTCTCTCTCTCTCTCTCTCTCTCTATCTATCTATCTATCTATCTATTTGTCTGTCTGTCTGTTTTCCTTCCCTTTGGAGTGAGATTCTCTACTTTTTATCTGGTTTGAAGTTATTAGAGAGCCTTCAATCCTCAATTGCAGATAATACTTTTTTTAAACATTCACATTTAGGCATACAGTACTCACGTATTTTTGCAGTTTCTAGTGCTTCGAATGTTCAGCATGCAGCATGCATATCAGCCGATTATAATTTGGGCATAACTGAAAGCACCCCATTTCTAGACCTTACATTTGCAAAGAGGTGTTTTTATATTCATTTCTGATATTTTGTATTCAATATTTTAATTCAATATTGAACCGAAATCTTGCTTGTGAATTTTCGATTGTACACTGAAGAGGACAATTCTGTTAGTAGATGAACCCTTCTCCTGCAGATTCCCTCCAATCACGTTTTCATAGACGCGTTTCTACATGTCTTTTTTACGGTTACAAGCATTAGCACTACCACAACGAATTGGCCGCTACCATTCCTCCCTTCCTGTAATCGTATAAGAACACCACCAACGATTGGTTAACATCCATACAGTGGTAATATCGAAACATGTCGTATCCTTTCATCTGCTTCCTTCATTCTATCTGCTTCTTTTTTTTTAGAGCAGCTTTTCTCATATTGTTTTCTCCAATGAATTCTACCATCTTTTGAAAATAAAAAAGAAACTGGTTAATAGATTCCTTTACCCTTTAATCACCTGCCTACACACGACTCTGTTCTATTATAGGTTTCGTGACGTCTCATGTGTAAGATTAATAATAAAAAAAAAAAAAATACAATAAATTTATTTTCAGCAACATGGGACGAAACGTGTAGTTTTGAGAGTTTCTATCCTAAGCTTCACTACTTATACTTAATTATCAGGCGCTTCCTATTAGATATTCTTTCTCAATTGAAATGGCTGCGACAAAATATTGTTTGAAATATTTGTTATCCAAAAAATATAATTTTCTGGATAACAGGCCACCGCGTAAACACTTCTATTACTAATGCTAATACAAACCTCTGTAAATTGATGCAAAAATACTTAACTTAAATTATCCCGAGTTCTTCAGAAGCACGTAGAATATGTGTGGTGTCATTTGAGTATCTGTCGTCGTCTTAATGATAACGAGTTCATCTTTCTAATTTTGTGACTACGCTCACTCTGTAATTCTAATGTTTTCACTTCTGTTAGTTAGCTATGTAATAGCGTACCAATGATGCATCAATATTGCTCTTATCAAGTATTGTTAACGCTACTAAATAATGAGATGTTCAATACCTTTGTCTACTAAATATACGCTTCCTATGATAAACAATCAACACATTGTTAGAATTTGTAGATTTATTTTTGAATATCAGTCGCACAGACGAGAGGTCTCAATACCTATAACACGACAGTGCTGTGTGTGAGCAAGTGACTGTAGACAGAACAAAGGATAATCTATTAATGTATTTCTTGAAGAGAGGAAATAGAAATTGTATTTATTGAGATAAATAGTACGGGTTAGATTGTTCCAAAGGACAGAGGTGTATGAAATGAAGAAAGGCGGAGGGGAAAGTTAGTTCGATACCGTTGATATTATTATTGCAATTTTCGGAAAGCATTTGAATCGTGCTGTGGACATTGGATATTTGGAATGGTTTTCAGGTGGGAGATGAATTTCATAACCTGGAGTGAGACCACCACTTCACTTATTTGAAGCCATGACTAAGAATTTTGGGAGTTATGGCAGAAGCAAAAATGGCTAATATGCCAGTATATTATTCCTGATAATTGGATGCATTTTTGTGGCTGTTTTGCTTGCTTTGCCACATAAAAAAACAGAATTTTAGTGAAGGAAAAACTCCGATTCCATATTACTTACTGGTGGATCTGAAGTGGTTTGAAAAATTCTATATTTAGTCTCTAGAGCAGGGTTTCAAGACTATGTATATATAGAAAAAAGAAATTGTAAAGTTATATAACTGATTCGTATTGAACAAGAATTGGACTTGTAACTGTCCAATTTGTTTACGTTTCAACATAGACAAAATGAAGGAATATTTTGATAATGTTTTAGAATCGAAGCATTCGAACTGGATTTTGACTAGAAATATAGATTTTAGCGTTATAAACTTGATTATATGCCTGAAAAAATCTTATTTCTAAGTAGTACAACCTATGTTCACATTTTTTAATTATTTGCAGAAGCAAGTATATCGCCTTAAACCATCTAAATGATAATAAAATAAAAACTATTAAAATGTTCTTGATATTCAGTGCACGTTGAGTCGAAATAGAAACATTTTTCAAAAAAGGCAAATGTAAGAAATTCTCCGTTTTCATGACTGGAGTGAATACATCTTTGAAATATCTTTCATGACTAAGATTTTTATGCTCTCGTGTTTTCCATTTGATTTGTTTTCCAACTAGAAAATTCATGTTTTCCAACTAGAAAAAATCAAGTCCAAAATTCAAAACGTTTTCTTTAAAATGGTAAAGTGAAATGATCACGTTTAAAATTTGACGTGTGTCAGAAAGTCTATTTAAAATGATGGCATTTAAAAATATTGTATTTCGAATTGAATAATGCTAGAATTAATTATGAAGCATTATCCTGTTGACTATGCGCATTCAAAAAGAGTAATGTTGGCTAACTTTCATATGAGCGTTCCCTTATCTGTTTCTGTTTGCTTAATCCCATATATTAGCAGTCTTTAGGAGTTTTTTGGGCGTTTGCCAAGGATCGAATCTTTGGTATCTTAAATGAGCAAGAGTTTCCTTGATTTTTTAAAGTTGATAAATAATTTGAAAACATCACTTAGCTAACATGCACACAACACACATTCGATTCTCCACGCTCTTAAAGAAACACATTCCGTAGAAAAGACAGAACGATTTTTCTAATTCATAGGATTAGTGCAATGTTTTCAGACTGTATAAAATAAGAATCTCTAAAAGCATTTGCATTAGATGCCACTTAAAACCCACTGCTTTGAATGCAACGGGTAATAGTGTTTAATGGTAAAGTTAAAAGTGTTTTAAAAGAGACAAACCTCAAAACATCAGTTGAATCTAAATGATTTATACTTCCTTCGTTATTTTCTCTTCTAGTACCTATTTCTAGATCAGGTCTGCGCTAAAAGAAATTTAATTATTTTATTACGGTTTTGCTAAGTTCGCTTTGCCTCCCTCTTGCTTATTCACTCAAACTAAGATATTAAAGATATCACCAGAAAGAGACGTTAATGTTGTGTTTGAGACGGATAAGACCATGAAGCTAGAATGTTACTGTACTATCACGATGGAAATCTGTGATATTACAACATATACAACTGGGAATGAAACATCCGACCTAAGTTATAATGTTTAGGTCGGATTTGCGTCCTACCTACATGTTGTATTTAGGCAACAAAAGATGCTGTGTATTTATTCTCCATGATTGTATTCCGAAATTAGCGATGTTCAGCATTGGGCTAAGAGTTAATTGTCTCTCGTTGTGATCCATAAATACACCATCATAATAACACTCCACATTGAACGTTAGTGTATTTTGCTAATTATGAAACTTAAGGCATATATTAAAATGAAAATAACTACGCCCTTTTATCCTTTCCAATACTTAAACGCAAATATTTTAATACACCTCCTGACCTTCAAATTCTCTTACAGCATTGTGATTTAAGTCTTCGCACAGACGTCTTAGTGAAGAGTGTGCTAAGAATTCATAGAAGTCTTAATGTTACCAAAGAATATTTAAAACTGTTAATACTTACAAAACTGCATAACAAGACTGGTAAAGGCGAGAGAGAGAGAGAGAGAGAGAGAGAGAGAGAGAGAGAGAGAGACCTGTAGAATCTTATTAAAACAAGAGAAGCATATTGCATCTCTTTCTAATTACTCTATGCAAATTTCCGATCTTAATCATGCACTTCATTAATGAAGTTCGGAAACAGAGGTCGAAGGTTAAAATATTAATCCCACCTAACCGAACGTTCTTCTCCCTAGAAATAGACGCAGAACCTGTTGATTACTTCGTTAAATCAACATTTGTGTAAACTTGAGCAAAACTATTAGAGGAAGTTAAGAGAGTATCGAACTCAATTCAGTCTACTTCTATTCCAGTGGGAAGCATTAATAAAAGAATTCACATGAGAATGTTGTCGTAATCAAGATATTTTACCTTAATTTTCTCTGGAGAGAGAGAGAGAGAGAGAGAGAGAGAGAGAAATGCGAGTCATACTTCGTGATACAAAATTTACTTACTGTTATCTGATTTCTATAATGTTGTTGCATACGATAAATGACACGTCTTAATTGCAATAGTCAGTCCATTCTATTGATTAAATTTGCGACACTTTGATGTAGCCTTTCTTTTTTGTCCTGTTCTTTCTTTCTTCTACACAAGGACACATTCAAAGCGATAATAACATGATCCTATTAAAGAAATCTTCTCTTATGCTTCTTCAACCGTTAACATGTTTAATCATTTTCATGTACGATGAAAACCATAAACAGGGCACAAAGAAAAATCAATATATTTATCTCGAGGAGGCTCTTTATGCTTCAAAGAACCTGCTCGAAATTTAATGTATTTAGGGGGGAAAAAAGCGAAAGAAAAATACAAAAAAAAAATCCGAATGCGGATCGCTCAGGTGAAAAAAAAAAAAGTATTATTCACATAACGTAGAACGTACAGGGCAAGTTTATTTTTTTACTATTATTAATTTTCCTGCCTTTTGCTTTGCTACCAGTTTTCTGACACTCCATTAGCACAGATTAACGGTGTGAATAGCGGTCATGCGACCCTGCTTACCTTTGAAAGCTTTCTACATTAAAACTTGCCTTTGGATATATAATGCGACCGAATTTTGAACAGAAAATAACTTTAGATTATTATAATACGCAGATGTATATAATTGTATCCTAACGGTTTCCTTTTTATTTCATTTCCGGAAATATTTTGATCAAGTAAAATCTATCTGTGTGGAAGTATTCCACTGCAACTGCTCAAATTAAACCTACAAGGTACATTGTAGGCGCAGACGAATCCTACTCAGAGTTTAATTGTAAACTCGCTGTACATTTCACATCTTGCACGCACAAGGATAACAATCGAGCCATTCACCTATGAACAGAATGAGGCATTTCAGAATGACATTGAACAATATTTTACAGCAGAATTAAATTACTCTTAAAAGAATTGTAAAAAAATTTTGAATTCATTATGGACTGATAATGAAATATCATAGTAAGGCAAGGAAGGCAACGGGAAACCATCTTGCTCATAGTCATTTCCCTAGATGGTGGCGTATATAGCTGCCCCTATAACAACAACAACATCAAATATTAGTTTTCCTTTGACCATTGCCCACAGACGACACTGGCTGGCTTGTTGTAGACTCTGTGTGTGGGATTGATATATTAGATGGAGCGAACAAAATTAGAATAATAGCTGCTTATGCTTAAATGTTGTTGCAAAATGCATCTGATATTGGCAAATGAGCTAAAAATTTTACGTAGAAAACACTTCATTATTTCTAAATAATCATATATTGAGAAAAACTGAAATCGAATTTTATGTTTCACTATGCAGTACTGCAAAACAAAATCACTAGCACTTAATCTGATCATTTTTATCTCGTATTAAATGTCTTAGAGTGAACCATTCCTTAAAAGTATTTTTCAATAATTGTGACATACTTCGAATTAGTTGAAACTGAGATCGTCATCATAATCGGACAAATATGTTATAATAATACAGAGTTTTAAAATTTTGTTTACAGTTTTCAGTTTATTTGTACTCCTGATATCTTTTGCACCCCAAGTAAAAAGTTACTCTCGAAACTCCAGGTGAGGATGGAGTTATACCTACGGTTGTTGTCATATATATATATATTTTTTTTTACAACCGCCAAGAATTCAGCTAAGTGTTGTGTGCCAACAAATGTACCTGAAGTACTTCCAGTCCATGCAACTGATTTTGGCAGCTGTCACAGCTTGTTACTGTGCGGAGGGAAAACGTGACTAGAATCATCGGTGTCTGTTCGTTACCCTCTCTCGCGCGTGAAGTGGACACTTGGCATTTGCTCGCGAAGGAAGTTAGGGGGGGGGGGTACCTTCACGTCAGGTGGTCGGAAGATTTCTTTTGAGCTTTCGATCGCCCGCGCGTGCTGCTTCTTTCTTTCGTTCATCGCATTGCCTTTGTTCTGTAGAGGCATGGTTGAAGGGGGGGGGGGGGAAGAACCAGGAAGGGAAAAAAATGAGAAAACATTTTTATTTTGTTTTGTTTATTTTTCTGTATGCCAGGCATCATATATATGGGCGTGTGCGTATATCCTATGATTTTTTTCCCTTTCACTAGCAACGCCCTCTAGCGGTTTTCCTTATCGCTAACTAGAAGCAGTACCTTACCGGAAACACATCCAATATCTTACGGAGAACTTTAAAACATTTCGAGCTGCACACTCCAATACGAGATAAATTGATATCTCTCCGTTTTCCAGTGACGTACCTCATTGGGGATAGATCAAAACGTCGGAAATTAATTGGTTTTCCCAGTGACATTTTCTTTTTCTTCTTCTTCTGCTTCTCCGATAGAAACATAAAAAAAGATAAAACGTGAAAAAAAAAATGAAACATGATAGTGGATGGCTTAAAAAAAAGACAAAAAAAGCTGTCTTACTACAAATACTATAAATTCTGACTTTCTTGGAACAAAGAAATAATGCCTCTTTCATACCTGGCATCTGGACTTATTTATTCAGAGGGCGAAAAACAACAAAAGGATTATATTTCGTGCATGCTACGTAGAAAGAATACAGGTTGATAAACTATCCTCCAGGATATTTCTTGAGAAATGACTAATACTGCATGCTTGAGTCATTTCCATAAGGATTTATTCTGAGTTTATATGATATGTCAAAAATTCAATAAGGTTTTTTTTTAAGCGGGCCTTTTTGTTTTTTGTTTTTTGTTTTGTTTATATTAGCACATTTTCTGTTTGTGACTGTGTACAATGCCATTGAGAAACTACTATATAGCACTTGAATTAATAAGAATATGAATTTTGCGCATTTTTTTCCACTGTTTTTCTAGGAGTCATTTTGAGTGATTGATTACTACCAAATGGATGGAAACGAAGTAAATAAATATATTTTACTGAAGATTTAAATCGCATTTTAGTAAAATATAATGAAAAGGTACTTGTACTATAAAAAAAAAGTTGAGGATAGTTCATATCATAGCTTCCATAGAAAGCTCTGATATAAACTCTTGGATTGAAGTAAACCAGATAACCCAGATTTCGCGTCAAGTCTAGAACGCAAAATACCTTTACGATATTTTGCTGTTTCAGTGAATTTTTCTAGTGTATCTTATTTCTTAACATGAAATTAAAATTACTTACTTTTTATTTTTTAAGTTTAAAAAGATTAAAATATTTTTATTTTTAACATACTAAAATTAAATTATCGTGTTTTATTTGAAATTAAAATTATTTTTCGAATACATTTCCTATAAACCATTTATTATCTTTAAAATATGTAGTATAAATTTTGTGGGATAAAGTCATTTCTTTTAGGGGAGGGTAATGGATGGCAATGCTGTAGCCAATGAAGTTCTAACTGAGGCTCAGATATTGCTGTTACCCTCCTGCCATGATCAGAGCTTTAATAGCTCAATAACCATATCCCTACAGTGTCCTCTACAGATAACGGGGGAAGATGAAAAGCATTCTTGCTTCGCCCCTTTACGCCAGTCCTTATAAGGACTATAAGGACATTTCTTTTAATTGGCGAGCAGTGTTCATTACTTGGAAAAATAAAACGAAGTCATGTTGTCAAAATTAGTTTCTGAATTAATGAATTTGGCGAAATAATTACTGCTCTTCAAAGAATCTCTCTCTGTGGTTATTAGAACAATTTCTAATAAGCAGATTCTGTTGTCAACGATAACACTTAGCTAATCTATTAAAATTATTTGCATTCATTTTCATAACATTCTTAGAAGTGGAATAAATATCCACGCAGTTGAAAAAGACGTCAGGATTGTATTGTCACAAGCGCAGCTGCTGACAGAAAAACCGAGATCAGTAAGAAAAATGATAAGTTTACTTAATACGGAAGAGATAGTCATTGATATTCTGTTCAGGACAAAATTTCCTAAACCAACTGAAATAGCTATGTAAGCAGAGTGAACAGCTCCAAGTGAATGCTAACAGTTGGGACTGAATATCCTCAAAGAGGATATTCATTCTAAAGCAAGGAGGAGAAAGATTTCGTATTGGATATTGTAATTTCCTTAAAATATCCATAATATATATTTCAAGTCTCACAAATTTTGTGCCATGAACGAAAACCGAAGGTAATTTGTGGTTGTTATATGTATGAAATTCCAGATTCTTAAAACAAGATGTGACTGCGCTTGAATCTAGGTATAAGGCTTTAGTTTTATCTGTGGATCTACAGCCACATTGATGAAAAGATATAAGAGTGAGAGAGAAAGAAAGAGAGAAATTTACATTTATGAGTTGTTGACTAAATAAACGCTGCCTTCTGGCTCAGTAAGCATAATGTCTCAAAATTAGAACATTCGTAAATTACGACCAAGTGAGAAATCTTTTCTAAACGTAATATATTACTAATTCTTTACCTGTTTTGTTCATATACACCCACTTGAATTGGATTTAATTAGCATATAAAAAGAGAATTGTCTTAATATAATCAATTTTATACTATTGTACAATGAACGTTGTACTATTGCAGGACATTTTCTTGTCTTGCAATAGCATAACGATAAAAAAAAATGTAGGACATTCTGTCGTCCGTTTGATACAATGAGGGATTCACTTTTTCATTGTATCATTACGAAAAGACATAATTATGATCTCATTCGTAATATATGCATCTCGACATTAGCAATTTTGTGTTCTAGATATATTTGAAAGACAAAGAATTTTTAACCGCACGAAAAATGTCCCGAATATGATACAGACAAGAAAGATGTGACATCAATAAATCCTGAAGAGGAAACACTGCATTTTTATAAACTGACTGACCATCTTCCAAATAATGCTTGACAAAAAAACTTCCCAGTAAGAACCTGTGTTTCCTTTATCTGTCAATATGTTGATTAATATATCAATAAAAAGTCATTTGGGGTAGTATAATAGAAATCTCGACTCGGTAGAGTGTAGGAATAAGATTAATGGTAGTCGCAGCGGGACTAATCGCTATTCCCATAATGCTTTGTGCTGGGCAATAGAGAGAGAGATGCTTTTTGACTGACTGCCTCCATCATTACATGAAATAATGCAGTCATTTCCCATTGGGAAATACTTCATTATCATGATAGCCGCTCACGTTATGAAAGTGGCCACGCTTGTTATAAGTAACCAAATATCAAAGAGGTTTTAACCTTGCAAGAAAATTCCATTTCGGATGTAAGAAAAATCACATATAAATAGCTCGTACATCTTCCTAGCTCCTTATATTTCTTATTCTTTCTTGTTTATTTCTTGTTCTACTTATTATTATTCGGGGTGATCTTATCAAAACCACTGGGTAGGGGTGACAATGGGATTTTAATCATTAGTTTTATGAAATTTTTCGATGTATTTTTCTTACGTGTCTAAGAAAAATTAAATATACACTGAAGACGATCGCTCTTTCACAGAATTATTGAACATATACTAATTAGACGAAAAGGAGACAAAATGATGTGGACCCAATGTGGAGAATAACAAATGACGATTTACTAGAGATGCGTAATAATAATCTTTAGCGAAAAACGTGATTGATATTAGATACATCCGACATTAAAATACATTAAAAATGGTTCTTTACAGAAAATTTTGACATCGTTTTTATTAAGCCTTCTTTACGACATTGTCTATTTTTTCCTACCTTAAATCTCGCTCCAGTCGCTAGTATGATCAACAATACCAGATATTGTGATTGAGGAGACGTAACTTGTTAACTAATACTAGATGATAAGCATATAGACAAATAACGTCTTTGTGCTGTATCCTTTCAATTCTCATAAAGCGACATGTATTTCGTCAAGAATAAAACGCGATGGACATTTGTAACGTTTTCTTTGCGAAAATAAACTCTACCATTGGCTACTGTACTCGATGAATAAAATTACTTGTTTACTTGTATGTTTATTTGTTTGTTTTTATAAAACTTTATATGAGTGCTATTGTTCCAAAATGGATGTGACTGAAAGAATTGTACGCCATTTAAGTCTCATACTGTCAAGCCGATAATTAAGCAGGTTGGTGGTGGTCACATCGGTAATGAAATTCATGTACCACCTGAATGCATTTGAAAAAAAAAATATCTGCAGTAAATTCTAACGCACAATTTGAATATTTGAATTTTATTCTTAATCTATCTACCGCATATCGGTATAAATACTCACTAAGCTGCTATCATTAAATCACAGAATGAATTTCCGATTATTAAGTGTTGGTGAAAAGTGTTTTAATGGTACCAGTAATGTTGCGTTTCATAGATGAAGGTAATTGAGTTATAGTTGTTGGATTCAACTAATCTTCTTTTTTTATGGTCAGGAATAATGATGACTTTCTTAAATATGTCTCGGTTGATTGATAAATAATATCGATTGCTGCTGATGATGATATTTACATTTGACTTGAGAGTTTCGGTGGATGTCTTATTAAAACGTGGAAAAAGCCTCAGTTGGGGAATTTTGATAAGATGGAAAATCTCCCAGGAGTGGAGTTCAAAACCGCACAAGAATTAGTTTTAGAAAACCACCATAATGCGCAATACTATCACTGCTGTTTTATTATGTAAGATTTGGTTTTAAGGAATTAGTAGAGGAATAAAAATGCATGTGTTGTCTTCGAAATTGCAGCTATCGGTGTAATGTTTCTGTTGTTAGGTTCTATTTTACTTTCTTTTGTGTGAATTGCACCAAGAAAGTCTTCAATCGTATAGTGAGCAGAGGTTAGATAATCCTGGATTCCTGTTCTAGCATTGACTATTTCGCAAGCCATTTCAGGTCTCAGTTAAGCAGACCAGCGATCTCACATTGACAATGTTAGATAATTGATAAATTATCTAACATTGATATCATTATTGCTCTTCATTGCTTCATAAACCCTTCATACACAGTTTCGACTTGAATCTTTTAATCCCTGATTAAGAGATTCAAGTCGAATCTCTTAATCAAGGATTAAGAGGTTCGACTTGAAGGAAAAAGGAACTCCGAGGTAATCCTTGATCACCTCGGAGTTCCTTTCTCAGACAATGACTGGTTCATTTTCTACTAGCCATGAAGTTATCGAGATTCGTGGGTAGCGGAAAGTATTTTTCAAATTTGATAATAAAAATTAACGAAGTAGTCAAATAAGGTACTGGCGTCATATAAGTTTACAGGTAATTTCATGACAAAGCAGAGATCAGGTCACCGAGATCTTAAAACTGGCGATACCGGCAAAGGTAAATGAAAGTACGCATCGATAGAGGTTGTGAAAAATAAATAATACAATCATTACTAGATATCAGAGTCAGTGATTCTATGCCTTAATTGCATTAATCTAATCCAGTAGGGTTTGGATCATTATTTTTATATATAAAAATGTTATTATTGCCATTGATGAATATTTAAGAAGAATAACAGAATATCTAAGCTGCAGCATTCTAATATCGAATGACAATAGAACAATAATATTGGTTTCTGGTCAAATCAATATTAATATCATCAGTGATAACAGATTTGGGGTTGTGATCGGTATCACGTATTAGAGAAAAACAAGAATTCAAAAGCTGTTCTCAAATTCCATGATCAAGCATTCCAAATTATCGCTACTCTACATGAAAATATGCTTTGTAGATATTGGAGGAAACCATAGCCTAGAGCATTACGAATTTGTTTGCAATAATAATATACAATATTCATGAGATAGATGATATTAAATTTAAAGTAATACACGACGTGGAGAGTTGGTAAAATTAATTTTAAAAAATCTTAATCAGAATAAACTAAGAATAAACATCCACTTAAACAAGCGGATGCTTATTTTTCGTACAAAATCATCTTCAGCGATGAGGTTCATTTTCATCTTGATGGCTTCGTTAATCGACAAAATTGTCGCATTTGGGGTTCAGAAAATCCACGAGTGATTGTTGAGAAACAAATGCATCCACAATGTGTCACTGTTTGGTGCGGATTTTGGGCTGGAGGCATAATCGGTCCATTCTTCTTCGAAAATGCGGCTGGTAAGGCAATAACAGTTAATGGTGCTCGCTATCGCGACATGATAATCCAGTTTTTTGTGCCTAAATTGCAAGATATGGATGTGGACGACATGTGGTTTCAACAAGACGGTGCCACATGCCATACAGCCCGAGAAACAATTCAATTATTGCATGAGTCATTTCCTGGTCGTGTAATTTCCAGTTTTGGTGATCAGAATTGGCCGCCCAGATCATGTGACTTAACGCCGTTGGACTTTTTCTTTGGGGTTTTTTGAAGTCTAAGGTTTATGCCAACAAGCCCACGACCATCCACGCCTTGAAGGAGGAAATTGAGCGCTGTATCAACGAAATTCAGCCACATTTATGCAAAACGGTCATGGAAAATTTCGACAAAAGAGTGCATATGTGCCAGCAAAGCCGTGGAGGCCATTTTTTACCCGATATGCTATTCCATACATAACCCTATACTGTATACTTTATGAATCAATAAGAAACTACAATTTTTAATTAAAAACCTGTGTTTTCTATCAAAATTACTTCTTGCGTGAATTTTGGGACACCCTGTATATCTCTGATATTAAAGTCGTATCATAAATTCCACAATGTAGATTCATTTTGAGTTTATTATGACAATAAAATTCCAAGGTACCATACTTTGCCGGTCTACTTATCAACCGATGGTGTGGTCGTCATAGTAACAATTCTTGTAAAGCGATTTCGGTAATTATGGTAGCAATGGATACGTATGAATTGTTTCAATTAAGCAGGTATTTCCTGTGGGCAGTTCACACATGAAATTTCTGATTTCCAGCGTTTCGTAACTAAGAACTTACAAATTCCTTTGCTATTACACTGACGTAACAAATAAAACTAAAAGTATAATTATTTTTGAGTAATTAGAAATAAATGGTTTTCGTATTTGGGAAACAATTGGTCATTGTGTTCTAATAGTACATGAGTGATTCATTATTTGGAACTCACAGGCCTTTACGGCCCATGACTACCAAGTATCTTTTGCTTTCATAACTTTAATTTATTATGACAAGGTTATTAGCCTTATGAATTCTCTGAATATATTTTGGGAGTAAAGTTTTTTGAGTGGTTTGCTTGTTTTGGCACATGAAAAACTTCAGTTTGAGGGAAAGAGAAATGTACCACCTCCGTATAAGATTAGTTAACTCAGACCCGGCTGAAAAACACTCAAAGTTTCGTCGTCGTAATAAAATTTCGTCTTAATTGGGATTCGAACTCAGGCTTTCCAACCAAAGGGCGTCATCGCTACCGACTGCTCTACGGAGGTACTTGAAATTGCTAGATGAATAAGCTGCGACAATTCTGCGTCTTTTAAATTAGTGGTCATTATTTTTATTTTAAATGTAGGTTACGAAAATGGCTCATAAGACGATGGAAGAAATGTAAGAACGTGTAAATAGATTGATGGAAAGAAAAGAGAGTGTGGGCGTTGAGATGTAAGGAACAAAGTACGTGTTCCACTTAAAATAATTAACTGACGTGCTTGCTGTGTTACTTTCTCTCCATCCAGTATGTCGTTGTTCTTAGCTCCAAAACAATTACCGTGTCTTGAATTCTTAGAATTTATAAGAATATTACGTGTTGTGATGGCTCAAAGCTTCCTTTTGCAGACTTGAGAGTCGGTATGTTTATTTTTAACACAAGCCATATTTCTGCGTGTGTTGGGTAAGCTTTGACAAGTTTATTAAAACAGAATTTCAACCTTTTCTAATATAAGATCGTCTCATTTTATCATCTTCCTTAAAATGAGTAACGGCTTTAAGTTTGATATACGGGAACCCTTATATAAAATAATAAAGAGATATAACATGATGATATATTTGATGAGCTAGTTTAATATTTTAATCCTTCAATCTTTAATGTGAGACCACTGTTCTGCTTAACGGAGGACTGAGGTGTGCTTTTTTTTACTTCTCTCACTTTGTCATGAGTAGGAGTACACCTTTGCTGTAAAATTTAAATTGTCAAAAATTGACCTTTTGAAATGAAATTGTTGTAATTTCCGTGTCAATTAAAAAAAATGTCCTTTCAAGCTCCTATTTAAGCTCCGATAGCAATTCTGAAATCTCTCTAACCAAAGTGTTCTCTGACATCTTTCTTTCGCTTATTGCAGCAATATAATAAAAAGCGCAACCTCACCTCCAGTGGATTTTAAAATTAAACATCCGAGTAAATGATGACCAAATATAGGTCTAATCCATGATCAAGTCATCTATGGTTGTATACTAGTACAGGTTTCTGTAGAGTAGTGAAACACAGTTCCTTCACTACAACTGTATATAAACAAATGAATTCTAGCTTGTGCTACTCTAGCATATCTACTGCTAGTCAGAAAAATAATAGTATGATAGCATAAGAATTTGATTACCTTATGGTGAATATTTAAAACAATCTAAGAAGAATTTATTGGAAGGAAAAAAGACAATAAGATGCATTCTTATTATTGAACCATTTTAAATTTAAATGTACATTATTTATTATAGTACAAATATTATATGGAATTTTCAACTGAACGTGGGTTCTCCATTATACAGAGGGAATTCAGTTTATCCGAAGAGAAAATCGGTTTTTGTCCCTTAGGAAAAAACAAACCGATTTTATCACCCTACTATCTCACCCTGCAATCACAGCTTGCAGGGTGAGATGACTTGGACATGTCAAAAGAATGGATGAGGAGACAGTGGCTAAAGAAACGTTCAACATTAGGCCAGATGGAAGGCGGTCTATACGAGTTTAGGAAGGTCTAGTTATGAAGATAACCTCCAAAAAGACTTTGATGCCATGGCAATCCTGGAGTGAATTGCAAGAGCTCAACACGGAAACCAGTAGTAGAAAATGGTACTTGCAGCAAAGAATCTTATAGTTGAATGAGCTGTAAGAGGAAGAAGATCCTGAAGGATGAAAAATGAAATTAAAAAACCAAAGCGCATGCATTAATAGTTAACAACTGTTAATGTAACAGTTACAACAATTAACATTCATGCAATCTAAATAACTAATCAATATTTATACTAAGGTTCCGAAACGAGGGTGGTATGTTAGCAAATCCTGTGTGTTCTCTGGCTGGTTTGCCTGTTTTGTGAGAGTTAAAAATGATAACCACCTTGCCACCTCCGTGCGAGACTGGTTAGTTCAACTTTAAAGATATTTCTTGCAATCTAAACGGGATAACGGGATTTGACCTTAGACGTTTTAGCCAAAGTGCTAGGGTAACTAAGCATAATAAATTTATAAAAATCAATAATGCGAATAACGAATGTAGTTATTGTTCCTTCTTTAAAAATACATAAACTAATAATAAATAAATATTTATTATCTTGATAGCGTGATGCCTGAACGCGTCGAAATTTCATGCTCTAATAATCATTGAAAATTTTATCAGAAAACTTTCTTTTTTTTTTAATATTTAGAACAAAAGCATGCAAAACAGAATTATGGGGATAAGAAGGAGAAAACTATGCAGGAATTGATAAGAAGCAACACGAAGAAAGAGTAGATGAATAAATAAATAGGAATGTGAAGTGACAGGAAGAAAACTTGCATAAAGATAATTTTATAGACGCATCAGTTGCCGGACATCTTGACACGTGTTTGGTGATTTGCTGTCGCGTTTATAAAAACTCTTCTTGAATATGAAGCGCGATAGGGATAAGACGGTGGATTTTTAGTTTTTGCGCTGCACCTTGCGCATGCATACGAATTTTGAGAATTTTAAAGCAGGCTCTCACTTCATCCAAACAATGTTTATCTTTAACTTGAGCGAGAAGTAATTCTTGACTTTTTTTTTTCTTCTTCCATGTGTGATATCCAGGAAGCTAGCTCCAACAAAAGTTGTAGCTAAAAGAGAGAAAGTTTTGAATACTTAAACTATCGCTTTATAATTTATTTACTCTTGAGTGATCAGTGTCTGAAGATTTATTTTCTTCGGAGTAGTGCCATGTTTGCTGATAATCAAACTTTAGAATACGGGAAACTTCTAATAACTGGCATTCTTGATGAGATCAGTTGTAATACTGAATTCAAGAATATACGGGAACCGAAATTGTATACATTCTAAGTCAACAACGATGAGCGAATCTGTTTAGCTTGTTCACAGACAGAGAGATTATTGGGAGGAAGAATACAGAAACAGTCAATGAAGTAAATAAAATAAATCAGGTGTTACTAAGCAACCGCAATCCTCTAGAAATAAGCATCAGTGACGCCACAATGAAACAATGGTCGTTTCATTGTTTCAAGAATTCGAAACAATTGGATACATTGTCCCGCTGTCCCAACAACAATAGAACAGCGTTCTGCTCATATCCATCTCTTGATAACAATCATCCAACGTCATTTGATTTATTATTGCTGAACCTACGTTTCAATTAACAACTCATTGGTTTTGTTCTTTATATTCACTGAATAATTCTCCAATAATTAAATTATCTCTGTCTTGCGACATTTCATTTTCACACAGAATTCTTTATATTTTTAATTTTCATTAGTAGTTCTCTTTCTCTGACGTAATCTAATCCAATATCTCCTTCGTGCGCTTTGGTTTATTCCAGTTCATTGCGAATCGGACTCCATGAATGACGAATGCGTTATTATTAAGCACAACTGAAAATATTAATCAATAAACGTCATTTCCGAGGACCTTCCCATATGGCAGAGAAATGGTAGTGTCGCTGACGACAGAGAAAACTTTATTGCTATGCTAGATTTAAATCCACGTGAATAAAGTTCCATAAAACAGTATAAATCATCCATCAGTTAATAAGCAATGATTTCATAATTATTTAGTACGATAGATTCCCAAAACGATTAACGTAATGCTATGTAATGATTAAGTATTGATTTAAAGCTATAACGTGAAGGAGCAAAATCGTAAAGAATGGATTTTCTTCCTAAGTAAACACGGAAATATACCGCTGAAATGTGGGTAAGCCTGTATTCTCGTCCCTCCCCAACCTACAACGAACTATACCCAACTCAGAATGATTTAATAACAGCACTAAGTGGGTAGGTCCTTGTTTTAATAAGTAGCACGTTATGTGTAGTTAATACAGTTAATAATTGTGCCCGGTTCCTAACGCTGGTGTTATTTGCCATAAAGATAATACAATTATGACACTAATGACGATAATAATTATATTTAATGAAAGTAATAATTAATATGGAGGTAAGTATAACATCTTTAGTCTTTTAAACTTTATCTAGTGGCGTTACACTATTGCACTTAGAGTTGATAAATATAATTGACGATTTTTGTTTTGTTCTTTATAAACTCCATAACACAAGTCGCGTGAATGATTTGATATCGGCCTTTTTTTGGAGAGATCTGGGTTCAAATCCATTCTAGAACATTTTATAAGTCCTATAACATAGAATAAAAGCCAAAAGGCTACAATTAAACAGAAGACTACAAAAGGCAACAATTTCATTATTTTATAAGTTCCTTTCTGCTAAAGGGTGAGTTAGCTGTTTCGTATGATGTGAGCATAGGTTACCATTAACCTCATAGCTTTGTTTGTTCTTGAGATGATTCTGGTGAGTGCTACGTGTTTTCTTGTTTCGCACCATTTTATAGTTTATTTGATGGGACCATGATGCATTTTGAAATGACATTATAAGACAAGAATTAGTTTTTTAGTACGATCGTTGGATTTTAATACAATAATTAGCTAATTTCAACCGCTAAGTTCATTATTGCTTCAAATAATTGGCGAGAATAAACCCTATTTTCCAATAATGGTACTAATTCACTCTCGCTAATTGTTTGAAGCAACAATGAACTTAGCTGTTGAAATTCTGAAGTGAACATCCCGTATCACCATGGCACTGAAGCAGCACATGACATTCGATGTGTATAACAATAATACTTTTAATTTAATATTACCATAATGTCAATAATTCATAGTTCGATACATTAACGTAACTAAACACCATAAACCTATAAAAAGAACAAAAAAAAGCATGATACAAGGACTTATATTTATGGTTAGAGAAAACGTGTTTATCATTCGCCTACAGTTGAACGGAGTTGACCTTTCCCGATAAAAATATTAAGGACTAGGTAAGCAACAGAGGAAGTGACGAAATATCATGAGCAAGATAGGTTGAGTGGGGGAAGAAGGCCGACATTGCGTAGAATTGGGTACTCGTGTGCACACAGCTAATTGGCTTCTTTGCGTTTATGAAGTCTGAAAGTGTACACACATTCTCGCGTAGCTAACACGACAACACCCATTATAATGGAAAGTCCCCGAGAGTTACATTCCGAAAGGATATAAATGATGGTCTACCAAAATAGCAGCTAGTTGGCAGAGGGGAAATGTTAATCTGATCAAGCTATACGGTAAATCGATCGTATTTCCCTGTCTATCGCACTATGCCAAGTAATTTATCATGCTCTCCAAGAATGTATGCTTTATTTTCAACTCTTCGCTTTATTTTACCTCACGAACGAAGATGGAAGGAAAGGGGAAGAGATATTGATTCTTATCTGCGCGTCATTTTTGTAATAAATCGCTTGTCAAAGTTTCTCGTAGAGGTTTGTCCTCAACCAATCGGTTTTAATGTTAGCCATGATAAATAAATGTAAACCTGATTGTTACTCTCTGACTGCCAACATCAATTCTGCCACTCACGTGATGTTGCCCGTCATGGAGTAACTAATGGATGAAAATATAACGGTTTTGCATCGAAGTCTGTTTCATCATAAGAGACTACATGTTGGAATTCGTTTTCTGATATTCAAATAGAAACAATTGTTAACAGCAGTACAACAGAGTTGTATGTGTGGTCAATTGCTGCTATTGTTCAAGAAAGATTGATATGCCAACAAAGGACAAATGTCTTTTGGCGTCCCCTTATTTCCACCAGCTAGTCATTGGTGGAAATTACCACTTTTAAAAACAAATGCTTCCGAATAGTTTGTAAATTTTGGAATTAATTAGTTTCTTTCCAAAAGTATCTGGTTAAGTCAGTCAAATATATGATTTAACCCGTTATTTATTCTCCACTTTTTATTATATATTGATCAGTACTAGCAGATTTAATTATTTCTTTTTAGAGGATTCAATTCCAATTAATGGAAAATAAAATTAAAATTGTGATTGGTTGTTATCAACCGTACGTAAATTTCATGCTGGTTATACGTTATTTTAATGGCATGTGGTTTATATTGATACTCGCAGAACAGTAGTAAGAAATCTAAAGTCGTCATGGCTAACTGTAACCTTTAATTGTTATAAAGATAATATTAATACTTATATGTGTGTTACGAAAGAAACAAATGTTATTATTACATTATTTGAGGGAACACTTCATGAAGCACGTGTTTTATCAAAGCCATTAAAAACGCTCATACACAAAACATCGTATCTCGCTCAATGATATAACACAAGCATATATATTGATATATTAGAACCACTACGAAGCGGCGTTAATTAACAAGTTAAATAACAATTAAACACGCATGTTAATGATACGTATATGCGGCTCATACTTTGTTTGCTACTTGGTCTGTACAAGAGGGGATGTGCATGTCCGTGTAATATTTGATTCTATGCTCTTTTGTTCATCACCAATGGCTCCATGAGTGATACCTTATGGAGAATATTCCTCATGACGACCTAAGACATAAAATAAAAGGTCGTCATGAGAAAATTTCCTGTAGAAAAGGCAACAGTACTCCAGCTGTTGTGAGTGAGGGACTGTCACTAACAAAAGCGATCTGCTTGTAGGCATGCTAATCACTATCACCAAAGACAACCATCACCAATGAAACTCTCATAAGACGAAATTGGTCACGTGGTATCAGGAACGCCTCCGTTCTCAATCGAGATAATTACGCTACATTTCTCATTCGGATAAAAATAAAAAGATCTGGATTCACACTCCGACCAGCTTTTATAAAGGCTTTTTATTTGCAGACGAGTTAACCCGTCTCTTGTGTCGGTGGGTAGGATCGGCAAGAAGAACCGACACATGTATTTAACAGACATAATGTACTGGTCTGTATCCTTAGTTGCCTATACCGATACTAGCCAACTTAATCAGTTAGGTGAAAATATATGTAATCTTAGCATTTTATATGTATTTGAACTACATTTGAAAACTGGGATTGTATTAATCTACGTAATGACACTGCACTGCACGCCGATCTATTTGAGTGTATGACATTAAAAAATCCTAACGAAATGCTGTTGCTAACAAGTTTTGAAGGAAACTCGTTTCTTTGGTGAGGGGGGTGGATTGGTGGGGGAAGAAATGCTCATTATGTAGTTCTTAATTCTAAATGGATGGATGGTAAAAATTGTTATCCAAGAGCGAAATGCAATTATCTTTGGCAAATTAAACAGTTAACTATGTTATAAGTAAACATCGCTGAAAGTAGGAAAACCTGAGAACAGTGACATACCTATAATCTCCCCTTTCATTAATGTCTCGTACATCTCCGGTTCCGTCTGTTTATGAGATAAAAACGCTCAAATGAAGCGAAAATTAAGGTGGAAGTAAATGAGATTCGTTTCAAGTGTGAATTAATAGCCAGTATCTTCTGGGAACAATTAATCAAGCTTTGTAAATTCATCCGGTCACAGGCACAAAGATTAATGCTAATGCCTCTTCCCACTGCTTGAAATCAAAGTCGCACTGCTTGGTCTATAGAGAGAGCTTACACATCCGCAAAATTACGGAATGATCAAGTTTATGTAACAAAGATAATGACGTCTTATTGAATTACTTAGTTATAATTATAAGCGGTGTTGGTGGTAATGGTGATATTTCAAAGAAAACTTTACTCAACAGAAGAATGGGTAAAACAAGTTCGTAAAACGAAACATTATTAGTGAGATATTAATTATTATTTAAAGAAGTAGAAGTGATGGTGCAGTCTGCAAAAATATACATTTTCTTATTATTGTTCGCTATTATTTGTTGCGAGTAATTTTCCCCATCAGTATTCAAAAATGCACGTTTTTCTTTATAATTTCTTTTGTTCACTATTGCTATTGTGATTCCCATTTTTTTATGGTTTCTCTGCTTATTATATTGTAGTTACACGTGTCATTGTTTAGCCGAAAGTGTTGTTATGATCTCCAATTCCAAATTATCTTTTAGTATTTTAATACATTTGTATTGTTAATAGTAATGTTTTGAATTTTTTGAATTAATATTGTTAACATTAATATTAATGTTTGTTAATGAGATGGAATTCAAAACATACTATCTTTTAACGTGTTTTAGCAACAATACAATGCAATAATACTAAAAGATAATAAGGAATAGGACATCAGAACAATATTATCTTCGAACAATAAAGAATATTATTAACAATAAAAACACTAAAAGTAGTATGTTTTGAATTCCTACTCATTATTTTTTAAACAATGAGGAATGTTTACATAACAGCTACACTAAGCACCGAAAAACAATAAGGAATAGGAAGTCAAAACAATAGGTGTTGAATAATGATTAATGTTAACAATACAAATGTACTAAAACACGAAGATAATTAGGGATAGAAAATCAGAACAATACTATCTTTGAACAATAAAGAATATTACTAACAATAAAAACACTAAACGACAGTATGTTTTGAATTCCTACTCATTATCTTTTAAACAATGAAGAATGCTAACAATAATACAGCTGCACTTAACACCTGTTATGATTTGACTTCCTATTCCTTATTGTCTTTTAATGCTTAGTACAGCTGTGTTATTGTTAACAGTCAACAGTCTGTCATTGTTTAAAAGATAATAATCAAAGCATACTATCTTTTAGTGTTTTTATTGTTATTAATATTCTTTATTGTTCAAAGATAGTATTGTTTTGATATCCTATTCTTTATTATCTTTCAGTGTTATTGAATTGCATTGTTGGTAATAAGTTCGCTGTTGGTAACAAAAGGTTTCAGCAGTCAATAATTCGCATTGTTGATTTCAGTTTGTTAGAAAAATTGTTATTGTTAAATTTCGTTTACATTTTTAAATCATTCCAAAACGTATAATAAAGCATATGATTCTTCTTATAGACAATATGGGCGGCAACTGAGTATGTGAGGTGTGTTTCTTCCTATCCAGGTTGTCGGTATTGTGAGAGGGAAAAAACCCGAATTTCAATGCAAGAAAACCCTATTAAGTCCACCTTAAAGGAGATAAAACGCCTTCATTCGAAAACGTTTATAATAATGCAAATAATTCCTAGTAAATTAAACAAATTCATGAATTATAATAATTCCTACTTTAATTTTAAACCTCGTAATTGTGGATGAAAATTAATCTGCTGCGGAAAATATTCTTTCTAGGTATTCTAAAATCGCCCAGTGATTTATATTTCGGAAAGATAAATATATTTCATTCTCAGTCCTAAAAGCACCGAACAAGTGAATCAAAAGCTATTCTTATTATGTTATGTGTTCGAATAAATTCATTCAAGCTAGGAGTGGAGGCAGAAAGGTGAACCAGCCAACAGGCGACATTTAAAAAGATATGATAAAATGTCATGTGATGCTGACGGTTATCTAGAATTCTGTTAAAGACAGTGCAGACCTTCCTGGAAATGGGGATGTTATGAGAAAATTGACGGACGAAGAATCACGTCTGTTGAACAAGAAAGAATGAAAGATCAATTATAGAAAAAGAAAAGAATACCGATAAGGGGTTGGGTGAAGACTACATGAATTATAAATCATTTTTTGGGGAAAAAAGCCCTTTGTTTGATTTGTGTGTGTGTGTGTGTGTGTGTGGCAAAAATGATGATTTTCTAATAGGCTTAACTGAATAATTTGCATTTGTGGCAGTTTTTAAAAATATGGTTAGGCAATGAGGAAATGTGGAAGTTTCAAATTATATAAGAGAATGTCATGTCTTTTTCCTGTACGCTCACTGGCGAAAGGAGAAGTATTCCTAAATTATGTCGGAGGGAGGGAGGGAGAACAGATTAGATTTCGTACATGTTTTCCCTTCTTTTGACAGGAGAGAAATATTTGTGTTGCGATTTGCTCTGATATCAGACGCAAATTAGTAGCATACCAGACACTTTGAACCAGATCAAGATCAAGATAAGATAAGGGATCGTGACGCGATGTTTGTTGTTATCAGATTAAGATAAGTGACGTAATTTGCTATTGGTAAATAAGTGACGTCATTTGTTAGTTGTAAATAAGTAACGTTATTGTTTTGAATGGAAAAGGGAGATATATTGGTGTATAAGGAATCGTGTCGTGATTGGTGGAACACTTCTGACCAGATCAAGATCAAGATAAGATAAGGAATCGTTAAGTGGATGTTTGTTATTATAGATTTTGGAATGTTTGGATTTTCGCTGGGGTCTTCGTCTGTCAGGGACATCACATGGTGTTTTTGGTTCTTCTTTTGCCTTGTAGGTGATATTTAGAGATAAGAATCGTGACGTTATGTGTTTGGAAATTTCTGGGGAACATATGTCTCTCTGTGATATCACAGGGTGTTTTGGTTTGGCTATGGAATTGTGGGCGATGTTTTTGAGATAAGATATCTTGGAATTTTCCCAGGGTGACACACATCCGTCATTGTCGTGGTTGTCTATAGATGGGTTTACTAATTTCCAATACATTATGGGGTAATTCTTTCCTGTTAAAGGGTGGGAATTCTTAGAGTAAGTCGTGATGGCAGGTGTATTTTGAGCTTTTCTGAATAATTTAATTATATATTGGTATCCCTCAAGCACACACACTTTTTTTCCCACAGCTCATCTGTATTTTCTTCTATATTCATATTCTAATTGAAATTCATCCACATATTTTGATTTGTCTAAATTAAGATCTTAAAGTTCAATAAATAAATAAATAAACAAATCGTGTGTGAATTCAAGGCGATTTCGAAAGTGATCTTACTTAATCATATATAACACATCTCATGTTTGTTCTTTTAAGTTTACATATTTATTTCACAGATATTATTTACAATGCAATATGCAGAAATGGGAATTTACAGATATCAAAATGCATAAAAACTATGCAGTATTAGAATTACACTTACCGAAAAAATATACGAGCATTGATTATTGAAATTACAATTATCAATTGTTATGTTTAAGTTAAAAAAAAAAAGGTAACTTATATTTTTTTCCAGAATGGGAACGTCTTTGTACTATGCTTTTCTGAATAATTTAATTATATGCCAGTGTCTCTACAGCATTTTAAAATAAATAAATTAAAATAAACGGACAGTTAAATGGATTACAAAACCTTTTGTATGTATTCTAGAAATTCTAATGATAATTTAAAATTACTTAGCTTTCCAGAATGGCCCTTCTAAATAGAAATATTCCAAAATAGTTGAATTTTATATCCACACAAACACAAAAACCACAAAGAACGAAATTTCTGTAAATACTGTAACTTGAAATAGTTGAGTACTTCTTCCTTTAGATTTCAGCCCGACTAAATGATTCATATGACATATGACTAAGTGATTAGCATTCACATGATTGTGATAACACATATCCTAAAATTATTCATTCTTCGTTCCCACGGGAATTTATTGCTGTAATAAATTAATGCTTACATTTATTTTTTTAAAACTAATATTGACTATTAATTTTACCTGTGATTCCTTGTGCTCTTAACCTATTTCTGTAACTGAAATTTATTTATTTTATTTATTTTTTCTTTAGCATTAGTAATTTTAAGTAATGGATATGCAACAAACAAGGTTTTGAACTTGCCGATCCATTTTCTTTTAGAAATTTCTTTTGCCAGCACAACAAATAAATAGTTATTTCTTATTATTTCAAATGAATATTAGCTCTGTAATATATACTTTGTTAATTTCTATGTTACCTTTTATTTGACTGTAATATTATTAACAAATGGCTCTGTAAAATAGCAAAATTCTTACAGTATTGTAACTTTTCAGTTGAAATCTCATCTAAAATTCTGGCTATTAATTTAATACTTGATTATTCCTTTTGGTTACAAGAGTTCACAGTTTCATGAAATATTTGAGGGCTAGCATGAACAAATAAGACTTTTAATTCACTGAGTCAAAAAAAGGCTCTGGTTACTTTGTGGCATGAAATTTCACAAGGAAAAAAAAAGAAAAAAATATTATGGTCTACTTAAATTTGTATAACACATCAAGAACACCCAATTTGTTCGTTTAAATTTACACATTTTATTTGAATGAAATATTATTTACAAATTGTATTTACTGAATATAACATACAGAAAATAAATAAATTGAAAAATTCATCAACGTTTCTTTCCCATGCTTGTGGAATTGCCATCATGTGGTTTTTGACTCTCATCTGAAAGTTAATTTTTCATTTGGTGATCATTGGGAATTTATTACTGTAGTAATAAATTCACAACGATTATTCCTTTTGCTTCCAAGAGTTGAATATTTCAAATGAATATTAGCTCTTAATACATACTTTGTTAATTTCTATGTTACTTTTATTTGACTGTAATATTATTAACAAATGGCTCTGTAAAATAGGCAAATTCTTACTGTACGTAACTGGGGGAGAATAGGGGATGATGGGGTTAGGTGGGGGAGTATTGCAGGGAATACCTCTGTCACCCTCTTGATGACCTTTTCACTTCCACCACCTTATGTTATTTTTTTCCAATCCCAACAATTGTCGGACATATGAGTGAGAGAAATAGTCACATGGTCTAACATCAAAAACACTTTTTGAGGATAAAATACTTAACATAATAATAAGGACAAATAATATGCAATACCCTTTGAGCCACAGAGATAAGATTTGCTCTATGATGTCTCAAAGTAAGATAATCTCACATCAACATCATATCCAACAGCATGTAGAAACATGTCTGTGAATCATCTGCATGAAAGTTTCATTTTGGAAGGAATGGTCAAGGTTAAGGGTCAGGTAAACAGTAATATAAAGAAAAACAAATAATGGGTGAACCACAAAAGTCATTGACATTTTCTTTCTTCAGGAAAATAGCATGAGACAAAACTCTTCACCTAGCTCTAAAAGGATGGAAACCGATTATTACTTTAGAAGATACATCCATTGTGATGTATTTATTCAGGACCACTTGGGAAAAGTTATGCAGGAAGTGGTCTGATATCCTCGGCTATTTGCAAAGAAGAGTTGACTATGAAATGGACCTCGGTGAGTGTTATATTCTGAAATGCCAAGATGGGGAACTAATACTTGATGATACAGGAGCTGATGGAAGTAAAGTTTTTCTATTAGTTGTGAAGAAGCTGAGAGATTTTCACCAAAAATGTATGAGATTGATAATAATTTACTACTTTTGGAAACTGAATTACCATCTATTCATATCATGGGAAAAATTATCACTAATCATTTAAATTCATCAATGATAAAATTAGACTTTCAAGATTTTATCCAATTCGATAAAGATTCTTTATTTTGGGACATTTACAGACATTTTACAAAAACGGTTTGTGTATATTTGCTGACAAAAGAATACACAGAATGTTTAGGGAGGCATGGTGTCATTTCCACACTGAAATATCAAATGTATGGAAGTGTGGTTACCATGGTATCTGATTTAAAAACTTTTTTGTGTGACCAGCTATTTTGATTTAATGTAACCAAGAAACAGTGAGTAACAAAAATTTTATTCATTCAACTCTTTGGAAAATGTTAAGAGTCTAAACTAAATATTGTGAAATATTTTTAGGTAATTGCATGTTTCGAATTTTTCTCAGTGAATATACTTGTAAATAGTATTTCAGCAAAATAAAATATGCATTTGTAAACTTAAATGAACAAAGATGTGTGCTTTTGTTGTTGTGTTTTTCTACAGTTAATTTTTTACTCAGTTATTCTGATTAGAACTTGATGTTTAAATCTACAACTTCATATCTTAATGCAAATCTGTTTAATTATTTTTTTAAAAAAAATCACAACTATGAAATTAATGTCAGGAATGGGAAAAAGTGTTGAAAACTGAAATCTATGTATTGATTATTTTAGAAATTGTCTAATGCTACCTATTGACATTGTTTGAGTTATCTGAAAACATTTCGTTCACATAATCGAAAATCCGAACTGTTAGAATTTGGTTGTTTTACAGAGAGAGAACAGATAATTAACCAAATGTGACTTTAACTCTTAAAGGTTGGTATAGAAAAAATGTTTGTACTCTCCAGATAACACACATACAAATTTTGCCTTTCCCCACACAGAGTAAGATAAAAACACACCAACAGTATATGCAGTAGCATGTGAAAACATGTCGTTGAGTCATCTGTGCATAAGGTTCATTTTTGAAGGAACGGTCAGGGTAGGGCATGGTAAGTGTAAACAGTACTATAAAAAATACCTTAGGTCCAGTGACTTTGGACTTAAGGTAATTGTTCATCCAATGCAGCTGCTGTTTTGTGTTGTGGTGTTTTGTGTTGGTAATGTAAAAATAATGGATGAGCAACAAATTCTTTGAAAGTGTCTTTGTGAAAAGTTCTAATTGTTTAGAATTTTGTAACAGAAAATTACCATAAAATATATGATCAGAGCTAATAATCAATGAAATAATAAGAAGAAGAAGAAGAAGAAATAATAATAATAATAATAATAATAATAATAATAAATAACTATTTCTTTGTGGTGCCATATAAAGTAATCTAAGAATAAGAAGAATGAAGGAAAAGGATTATGAAAAATCGAGAGTGAGTGACAAATACGAATTTTCAGTTATCATTGGGATAATTGATTGCCAATTACTTTTGAATAAGAGTTCAAATTTATTTCCTAAAGAAACTTGTATTTCTGATGGAATCATTATGAGATATGCATTGACAAAATCACCTTGTAGTTGGAAAGAATTACCTGAAAGAGTTAAAAAACAGAATTCTTGGTTAATAAAATATAACCATCAGCTGAAGCAGGAAATTGGTTCACTATCTCTGGACAAATTAAGAAATTGAATGATAGAATCAACATGCAAATATCAAATATTACTTGCAAAAGGAAGGAAAAATTCAAAAACATTAAAATTCTCAGAAGTATATATATTGGTTTCAAAAAAATAAATATGCAACCCTTAATTTTACTACAGTAATAAATTCCCAACGATCACCAAATGAAAAATTAACTTTCAGATGAGAGTCACATTGCTAAAAACCACATGATGGCAATTCCACAAGCATGGGAAAGAACCTTTGATGTATTTTTCAATTTATTTATTTTCTGTATGTTATATTCCGTAAATACAATTTGTAAATAATATTTCATTCAAATAAAATGTGTAAATTTAAATGAAATTGGAAATTTGTTTGTATAACACATCAATGACAAATTGGTGTCGTTAGTTGTTAATGTGTTATACAAATTTAAGTAAGACCATAACATTTTTTCTTTTTTTTTTCCTTGTGAAATTTCATGCCACAAAGTAACCAGAGCCTTTTTTTGACTCAGTGAATTAAAAGTCTTATTTGTTCATGCAAGCCCTCAAATATTTTATGAAACTGTGAACTCTTGTAACCAAAAGGAATAATCGAGTATTAAATTAATAGCCAGAATTTTAGATGAGATTTCACCTGAAAAGTTACAATACTGTAAGAATTTTGCTATTTTACAGAGCCATTTGTTAATAATATTACAGTCAAATAAAAGTTAACATAGAAATTAACAAAGTATATATTACAGAGCTAATATTCATTTGAAATAATAAGAAATAACTATTTATTTGTTGTGCTGGCAAAAGAAATTTCTAAAAGAAAATGGATCGGCGAGTTCAAAACGTTGTTTGTTGCATATCCATTACTTAAAATTACTAATGCTAAAGAAAAAATAAATAAAATAAATAAATTTTAGTTACAGAAATAGGTTAAGAGCACAAGGAATCGCAAGTAAAATTATTAGTCAATATTGGTTTAAAAAAATAAATGTAAGCATTAATTTACTATAGCAAGAATTTCCCACAGGAACGAAGAATGAATAATTTTAGGACATGGGTCATCACAATCATGGGAATGCTAATCACTTAGTCATATGTAAGTATTTGAAAAACATCCAACCTTGGGAAAATGATACCTTTTGAACAATACTGCAATTTACAGATGTGACTCCTGTCATCTTCATGAAAGACCCCGTTGAAGAAAACCGCGATTTGTAGAACCGCCACTCGGTGGGGAGATATTTCTAATGATGATAACATAGCATCTACAGGCTGAAATCTACAGGAAGAAGTACTCAACTATTTCAGGTTACAGTATTTACAGAAATTTCATTCTTTGTGGTTTTTGTGTTTCTGTTCTGGTGTGGATATAAAATTCAACTATTTTGGAATATTTTTTGGAATATTCGTATTTAGAAGACCAATTCTCGAAAAAGCTGTAAGTAATTTTAAATTATCATTGGAATTTCGAGAATACATACGAAAAGTTTTGTAATCCATTTAATTGTCTGTTTATTTAATTTATTTATTTTAAAATGCCGTAGAGACACCAGCATATAATTAAATTATTCAGAGAAGCATAGTACCAAGATGTTCCCATTCTGGAAAGAAATGTAAGTTAATTTTTGTTAACTTAAATATAACAATTGGTAATTGTAATTTCAATAATCAATGCTCGTATGTTTCGGTAAGCGTAATTCTAATACCGAATAATTTTTATGCATTCTTGATATCTGTAAGTTCCTATTTCTGCATATTGCATTGTAAATAATATCTGTGAAATAAATACGTAAACCTAAAAGAACAAACATGATGTGTTATGTATGTTTAAGTAAGATCACTTTCAAAATCACCGTGAATTCACATGCGATTTGTTTATTTATTTATTTATTTATTTATTTATTGAACTTTAAGATCTTAATTTAGACAAATCAAAATATTTGGATGAATTTCAATTAGAATATGAATATAGAAGAAAATACAGGTGAGCTGTGGAAAAAAGTGTGTGTGTTTGAGGGATACCAGTATATAATTAAATTATTCAGAAAAGCTCAAAACACACCTGCCATCACGACTTACTCTAAGAATTCCCACCCTTTAACAGGAAAGAAATACCCCATAATGTAATGGAAATTAGTAAACCCATCTATAGACAACCATGACAATGATGGATGTGTGTAACCCTTGGAAAATTCCAAGATATCTTATCTCAAAAATTGCCCCCAATTCTATAGCCAAACCAAAACACCCTGTGATATCACAGAGAGACATATGTTCCCCAAAAATTTCCAAAAACACATAACGTCACGATTCTTATCTCTAAATATCACCCACAAGGCAAAAGAAGAACCAAAAACACCACATGATGTCCCTGACAGATGAAGGCCCCAGCAAAATTCAAAACTTTCCAAAATCTATAATAACAAACATCCACGTCATGATTCCTTATCTTATCTTGATCTTAATCTGGTCAGAAGTGTCCCACCAATTATGACAAGATTCCTTATACCCTAATATATCTCCCTTTTCCATTCAAAACAATAACGTCACTTATTTACAAGTAACAAATGACGTCACTTATTTACAAATAACAAATGACGTCACTTATCTTCATCTGATAACAACAAACATTCACATCATGATCCCTTATCTTATCTTGATCTTAATCTGGTTCAAAGTGTCCCACCAATCACAACACGAATCCTTATCTCTACCATCACCCATAATTCCATATGCAAACCAATACACCAGAACGCACCTCACTGACACATATGCCCCAGGGAAATTCTTAACATTCCAGTCTCATTACGTCACGCCCACAATGACGTCATCTTCTTATCAACCAAGGACGTCACGATTCCTTATCTTATCTTGATCTTTATCTGGTTCAAAGCGCCTGGTATACTACTCAAATTTAACGGTTTGCTTACTTGGGATTAGGAGTAAAATAACCTAGAGTATAAAATTACTTGGTAACCCTAATATATATATATATATATATATATATATATATATATATATATATATATATATATATATATATATATATATATATATATATATATATATATATATATATTGCATGAGCTCTCCTGGATGATAAACCCGTTTCTGAGAGAAAAATCCGCCACAGCCATTTAAGGCCGGTTTTGTTTGAAAAGCCCTGATAAAGGCTCGTGTGTGTGTGTGTGTGTGTGTGTGTGTGTGTGTGTGTGTGTGTAAAATCCAGTAAAACTGTGTGATCTAAGACAGACGATCTGTATGAAATGTACTAAGTATTCCATGATTGACTTGCAATTATTAGCAACGTAGATGCTAATTAAAATTTGAAGTTCAGATATTAGTGTAAGGTGTACACATTTATTCTTACCAATGAAATACTTGTATGAACATTTGTTGCCAAATGCTTAAGAGTGTCAATGCCTCTTCACTACTAATATGCACACAATCTGTTCTACACATACACTTCTGGTATTCAAACAGTGGAAATAACCACTGAATTCTCTTAGCTTTAAGTGTAAATGAAAGACGCCCATTAAAAATCGGTTTGTCTCTACTGGAAATAAACTGAAAGATCTTATAGAATAGCCCACCTCTAAACTTATATTTCTCTCAATATATATACAAAAAATACATCTATAAAGTAAACGAATATAAAATGAACTGCAATTTCAGTACTTTTCAATATTTTTTAATATTTCAAGAGACTAGTCATTTCTCATTCGTTCTTTCTTCCCTTATTTTTTGGACTATAAGGATATGTACCATCACATCTTAAAGGATTTCATTATCTATGATGCCCTATTGCAGGGGTGTTCGACCAGTCGATCGCGATCGACCGGTCGATCGCGGAGCAATTTTTGGTCGATCTATTGTGTATTCCTCCTTACTTACACATTTAATTAAAACTGACAACATAATATTTTATTTATCATTATTTTGTATTATTTTTAATTTGCTTTAAATGTATTGCAATTGTTTATTTATTTTTCATTAAAATTGTCAAATCAGTAATTTTCTTATAAGTCGGGTAAATGAATTAATTTGGATCAGTGGAAGTCAAACAGCGAGCCGAGTGAATACGATTATAAGCAAAGTGTAAAAACTCAAATGTAGCTTAAATATTAAATATTCCAAAGCACATTACATCGAATTTTTACTTAGGTAAAGTCCCATGTGAATATTGTAAAAAATAAACTTTTTTTTGTCTCCGTATAGTTTCTATTAGATGTTTTCATAAATAACTCTTTTGAAACTAACTATATATGCTGCTTTAATAAGAATATGTTAGAGTGTTAAAAACAAAGGCAATGTTTTTGTTGCCAAAGGCTGTACATTGCGGCATTAGAAAGATTGTTATTGAAACTTGTATGTATGAGAAAGGCTTGTGGCTCTCAGTGTAAACATCTCCGAAGTCAGTCAGAAAGAGTTCAAGCAACTTTCCGATGGCTGGCAACTTACATTCAAAAGAAAGCGGAGGAGAACAAAAGGTGTGCTGAACTTGAAACTTAAGATGAAATACTCACCGATTCTTTGGGGGTTGCCAAACTTCATGCGAGGTCTCAGAGGAGGCCTAATAAAAAGGAACTGAAGCAAGCAGAAGGGGTCCTGGTTCCAGAATTGCTGTCAGAGAGGAGGCCTCCCGGTCCACAGTCGCCGTCAGAGAGACTGCCCGGATCCACGTTGCTTGAGAGAGGAGTTTCCCGATTCCGAAAGGAGCTTCTTGGTTCGAGACGTCACTAGAGAGAGACTACTTCTAGGCCGCAGACAAGGTTTCAAATTGGCGAAAGGAAGAGTTCCAATTGCCAGAGAAACGTTTCCAGGCCAAGTTAATGTCAGACTTCACCAGTGTGTTGCGTTTTCATTACAATTTGATGAATCAAACGACAACACTGATATTGCTGTTAATGGTATTTATTCGCATAATATTTCAAGATTATTCATGTAAAGAAGAACTTTTGAAAATTATACCATTATTGGGAAGGAGGGGAGAAGACATAGACATTTTTTCGGCATTTGATGAATTTGTGAAACAATACAAACTTCCGTTTTTTAAACGTGTGTCTATTACTACTGACGGTGCCCCTGCAATGATAGGTAATAAATCAGGCTTCATTTCATTATGTAAAAACGGTGACAAATATCGATTTTTTAACGTACCACTGTATTATTCACCAAGTACTATGTAGTAAAATATTAAACACAAAATATGTTTTGGATATTACATTTAAAATTGTAAATTCTGTTCGAGGAAAAGCCCTGCAATGACGGTTATTTAAATGACAGACAAATGATGATAGGGAACTTCTGTTGTACAATAATGTTCGCTGGCTCAGCAGAAGTCAATTTTTAGAAAGATTTCTTGTATTAATCAACGATATAAAAATTTTTATTGATGAAAAAGGAGATATTTATCCACAATTGAGTGATAAAAGAGGGTTGTTACACTTATCATTTTTAGTATTTTTCTGTACAAAATTAAGTAATTTAAATTTAGTTACAAAAAAAAAATAGGTAGAGATAAAAATTTAATTGACATGTTAAGTTCAATAAAAACTTTCCAACAATACTTACTTTTATTAAAGAAAAATATAAATGACCGCGAATTTAGACATCTCCCATATTTATTAAAATTTTTTGAACAAAATCAAGAAATGCTTCGCTAATTTAAAAGAAATTATTCGTGAAATAGAATTAGTTGAGGAAGAAATAAATTCAAGATTTAAAGATTTTAATACAACTGAAATGATTGTGTCTTTTATCAATAATCCATTTCAAGAAAACTTGAACATCACAAAAATTTCAAATAAAATTAGTGGGCTGTTTGATATAAACCAAGCTGAAGTAAAACTTGAAATAATAAACATTCAGAATAGTTTACATTTAAAATCAATAAACAATGAAATCATTTGGAAGCATGCACATGAAAAATTCCTAATATTAACTGATATTGCACGAAAAATTCTATCGTGTTTCGGATCGACATACTTGTCAGAATCCGCTTTTTCAAATATGACCGTCATAAAAAATCGATTAAGAAACCAAATTACAAATGATCATTTCGATAATTGTCTGCGATTGGCCACTTCTTCATATCAACTTCACTATGAAAATATTGCGAGATCCAAACAATGCCAAATTTCTCATTAACTTTTTTCTTTAATCAACCAGCATATCCTGTAACTTGTGAGTTTGTAATCCATCTGTTGTTTTTTCTAACTTTGGTTTTCCAAAATAGAGAAATAAATATTTTATTCCAAAAATAAAATAAAATAAAAACATTAAAAAAATAATTAATAAAAAAAAATTTTTTTTTTAAAAATATATATATATATATTTATTTATTTATTTATACATATATATATTTTTTTATTTTTATTTTTTTATTAAAATATTTGTTGTATTAAAATGTGATAAATAAATTTTTAAATACACAAAAAAAGTTTTTAGTTGTGTATTTTTTTTTAGTTGTTTATTTTTAGATTGTTTATTTGTGCGTAATCAGATATCAGGTTGAGGGAACGTGATCTATATAAGAGAGTAGATTGCCGAATAACTTTTTATAGAAAAGTAGCTCGCGTAGTAAAAAAGGTTGAACATCATTGCTCTATTGTTATATTACGTTGAGAAAAATACTTCGGTTTGCTTTTAAACCTTATAGTATTTGGTCTGTATAATGAATGGAAGGCATGTACACGCAGTAGACAACTTTGTAATCAATTTAATACCTGACTGTTGGAACCCATATCATGTCATGTGATACGGCGTGGTTTCTATAAAGAAAAAAAAAACTAACTAAATAATGTTTCTTACAGTTTCGACCAGGTACACACACACACACACACACACACGGTGCTTCTCCAAGCGTAATTGCAATCTAAAACTTTAGGTCGCTTGCTGCAGCCAGGAAAACGAAGCGATCATTTATCTTCCGTCCACTAAAAGCCTGAAAGTCATTATATCACCTATCTTTCGAGATTAGATAGCTGTCTCGAGCAGATCAAATAGAATTTCCTTTAATATTTAATGAATTTCGTTAGCAAAGGCTGTTATAAAATGTGATACAAGCGACAGAAGTCATATTTCAAAGTACTCACTCATAATTGCTGTCAGCTACAGACACACCTCATTTACCCACTTTAAAAAAAAAAAAAAACTTGTTGGAATTCTCCGGTATATTTGGATGATCTTTGGTGGCAAGTAACGAATTTATTCCAGTCTCAATTACTCAAATAATCGACCGTATAAACACCCATCACCGGTACAAATAATTATCGTACATATTGGAATTTATTGGCAGTGCTTACCTCAAGTAATCGGTCTTCCTGGGATAACTGATGCTGCTGTTGCTTGGAATCTGCTTGCTGACCGTGTTAATAGTAATTAGATCGTATTCCTTCTTTTACGGTCATTGAACAATAGTCCTTCGTAATCAGGATAACACATCGAAGAAGAATGGTGGAATAGACCTAATTTGTTGTGTGCAGACAATGATGAATTAGATACAATTACTTACACCTTTGTGTTTGAGGGGAAACTTGAATTTTGAATCGATTATTATTTTTGCTCCACTTTTTTTAAGTGTTTGGGTAGAAAATTTGTCTTCGGTGTTCAATGAAGTTCAATCTTTCATTGAACATTCATATACACATATATTTCTAAAATTCGACAGTAAAAAATTCTAAATTAATTATAGTAATTTACTTACGATTTTAATTGTAAGTAAATTACTTACGATTGAAATGTAATATTTTTACCATATCGATGCCAAAATCGCATCAAAACCACAAGTTCTCAATTATAATTACCCTATATTATATTATATTAAAAGACAACTATCACAATTAACTCAAAAAATTGTATTTAAGTAATTAACAGGAGGTAGGACATATATGGTGCAGAGGGTGAACCTTGACGTTTTTCATATTCCCTGTTGTCTGTTTCGGGAGCAGTGATGGGAGAGATTTGTAAGCTATTTTAGCTCGCCCTGAGTGGGCAGAAGTGGTTATTCGTCGTTGAGTGTTAGGATGGCTTTCGGTCTTTTATGTTTCCAGTGGTCATTACCGTCATAGTTTCCGGCTTGCTGTATTACTTGGTTTGGATGCGTAGATGTCTTCATAAAGAATTTTTCTGCTATGGAGAGTAGTAGTGGAGAGATATAAGAGATATTTATGTCCCAGTGGATCTGGGCGTTCCTGATGAACCACGGGGCGTCCAGTATCATTCGCAGGCACTTGTTCTGTAGTCTGTAGCTTGAGGATGTTTGTCTTGGAGGTATGGCTCCAGGTTGGGGAGGAGGCGTATATAATTGTGGGACGGATCACTGTCTTGTGGAGTAGAATTTTGTTTCTTGTGGTTAGTTTGCTGTGTCTTTGATCAAGGGGGTACTGCTTTGCGATAACTTTTGAAGCTTTAGTGCATGTGCTCTTGATGTGGCTGTTGAAGCATAATCGTTTGTCGAGAAGTATTCCGAGGTATTTTGTTTCAGTTTTCCAGAGAATTTTAGAGTTGAACAGGGTGATGTCTCATTTGGGGGATGCTCGTCTTCTTGCGAAGAGTATCGTTGTGCTTTTCTGGGGGTTTAATTGTAGTCGCCAGTCTGTAAACCATTTTTCTAGATTCAGGATGGTGTCTTGTAGTTTTTTGGTTACGATATGTGGTTGGCGAGATCTGGCTAGAATAGCCGTGTCATCTGCATAAAGGACGATAGTGGATGTGAGAGGATTTTGAGGGATGTCTGTCATATAGATGTTGAACAAAATCGGGGCTAGCAGTGATCCTTGAGGAACTCCAGCGAGGATTTTCCGTTGGGTTGAGACTGTTTCATTGATTTTGACTTGCATCCTCCTGCTTCAGAGGTATGATTTAATCAGGTGTATCATGTTTAGTGGAAGGTTAGCGATGATAAGTTTGTAGAGGAGGCCTTGGTGCCAGATCTTATCGAAGGCCTTTGAGATGTCTAGGAAGACGGCTCCAGTGTGTTGATCACAGTTAAATCCTGTGGTGATGTATTCTACCAGTCTATGGAACTGTTGGGTGGTGCTGTGATTTTGATGGAAGCCAAATTGTTCTTGTTGGATGATATTTAGTTGGTTGACATGACCTTGGAGTCTGATTAGGATGATTTTCTCAGCTATTTTCCCTAATTTGGATAGCAGGCTGATGGGACGGTAATTTTCAGGTAGGTGTAGGTCGTAGCCTGGTTTGTGAATTGGGATGATGTCAGCTATTTTCCATGATTGGGGGAAGTGCTGTCATTTGAGGATGGAGTTTATGATGTTTGCCAGATGTGCTATGGCTTTGCGTGGTAGTGCCTTGATGACTTTGTGAGTGATGCCGTCAGGACCTGGGGCTTTCTTGATCTTGAGATGGTTGATGATGCCGATTATTTCGGTAGGTGAGGTAGGCATTATAGGGCTTGGATTGACATTGGGACGATTTACTGTGAACCTGATTTTACGATGGATCTTTTATACATGGCTGATGTTTAGGTTCTCATATGCAGGACTGCATTGTTTCTCTAGGTTTCTTGCTATGGCTTAGGCTTTGTCAGCATCTGTGTATGAAGGTTCTGTTCTGTTTGGAGAGGGAGAGGAGGGATTTGCACTTGTTCCTGAGTGTGTTTAGGAATTTCTATACGGAATGATCTGCTGTGGAGATGGAGGTGAGCTTGTTGTCCCATTGTTGATTCCTGTAGTTCTGGAGAGCTTCTCGGACAGATTTGTTTAGTCTGTTGAGGGCTGTTTTGTTCTTCGGAGCACGTGTGTTGTGGTATCTCTTTCTTTGTCTGTTTTTATTACTTATTAAGCCCATGATTTCTTCCGGGAGATGGTTTTGTTTGTGGGTAATCGTGGATACTGTGGCTGCTGTTATGGCTTTATTGATTTGATTGGTGAAGTTCTTTATTTCCGTGTCTATTTCTTCCTTGGCTTTTATATAGGGAACCGGAAAAATGTGTTCTGGTAGCACTTTCCTAAGTTTCTCCCAGACAATGGAGGTTTGGTGGGAGAAGTGACTGATCTTTGTTCCTAAGTGAAGTAGGATTGGGTTGTGGTCTGATGAAAATTCGTTCACTGCTTGAATGCTGATCTGTTTCCTTTTGTTGTCTGTTTTATTCTTAGGGTAGTGACTGCAGCCTCTGTAGTTTGCCGGGTGGGGGCCCCCGCAGTTCGCGCATTTAGCTGGTGAGGTTCTGGGTTTTGAGCAGGTTGCTGTGGGGTGGTTTTGCCCACATTTGAGGCATTTGTAGTCTGTTCTGCAGAGTTTCTCTGCGTGTCCGTACTTCTGACATCTGTGGCACTGGCCCGACGAGGCTCTTTTCCTTAGTGGTTCTGTTATGATTTTCAGACCACAGATCGTTGTTAAGTTGTATATGTTCTTGTGTGTGTTGGGTATCTCAACGGGTACTAGGGGCATTGGACTCTTGTCAGCCCGTAGCATCTGCTAACTTTGACAGGTGGGAGATCGTGGAGGCAAAGGTCTTCAGTAATTTCATCTGTGCAGATGTTTTCTGTTACTTCCCTGAGTGCAACTTTTAGGTTTTTCTCCGACTTCAGTGAGTAAGTATGATATTTAATATTTGACTCATCCATGGTTTTTGTGAGGAGTCTGTTATCGCCTACTGTGGAAGGCTGGAGTTTAACTCCGTCAGCTAGCGTTTTTTGCCCATGAATAGGCAATTTGGTGGTTTTGCATAATAGGCCTAAGGGCCGTCCAACGTTCTTTTTCGCGTAGAACAATTGGAGGAACTTTTTCGTTGTTGGGTGTGGGGAGGTCAGTGTTGGGGGTATCTTCTTCCATCTCCTCGTTTATCTGCGTCTCCGCTGTTTTACGTTTTTTCCGAGCATGGGTTTCTGTATCATGTTTTGGTGTGGGAACAGAGATTATCAGGTTCGTCTTCCCTTCTTCCCCTGGTGTTGAGTCGTCCCCTTCTGTGGAGTCGTCTGCCGCTGAATATAGGTTTAGAAACCCTGGCCAAGCTACCTCAAATTTCTTCAATGGTTTTTTGAGGAGGTCAAGCGCCAGCTTCTTATCCAAAGATTGGATAAAGTCATCGGGACTTAAACTGTTCATATTTAAAATATTCAAATATATGCTTACCTGAGCTAGATCTCAAGGACTTTCGTATAGCGTATAAATAAACACAAAATACATCACACTAAAGGACTATCGCGAGACCTCAATCAACACTCGAAACACACTCGAATGACAATCTGTCCACCTTTTTCTAAGTAATTAGCAATAAAACTATTCCCTAAATGTACTATTATAATAATAAACATTAATAGTGTGTTAATTATTTTTAGAATTTTAAAATATGTTTTGTAATTACTTCGAAGAAACTTAAAGTTTTAGATAAAATATAATTTATACTATTATTTTTAAGAAAAAGAAAATAAAATTTATTTTCACATTTATTTTGTGCTGCGATACTCACTGTAATAGAAGGCGAGAAATTTTATACTTACCGCTGGCCTCTTCTTACACTTTTACTTGAACATAATGTAAATATATCAAAATCACAGTAGATATGTATGATATGTTACTATGATAACAAATATTTGTATCAATATCATTAATATTTGTATTCATGTCATTAAATAAAAGTATTCCATAATTGTACCAGTATTCCAGACGTTAACAACAAAAAAAAAATGTATTTTTGTCATTAGCAAAAAATAACTATAACTATTCCCTAATTATATTATTATAATAATGATAAAAATAATAGGTGCATTAATTATTTTTAGAATTTTAAAATATTTTTAAAATTACTTAAAAGAAACTTAAAGTTCTAGATAAAATATAATTTATTCTACTATTTTTAAGAGAAAGGAAGTATATTTATTTTAAGTAATTAAAATATTTCATGAATAGCGAAACATTAGTCTGAATAACAGAAAAAATATTGTTTTATTATAAAGAGAATGCAAAAACGTAGTAATAAGAAAATTATCTTTTTTCCGTAAAACACTTTGATGATAAATAAAACTTATGCAGGACTTGAAATTTTTAAATTAGTATATTAACGTTATTAATCCGTAACTGAAAAAGAAAGATTAATATTGAGAAAGAAAGAAAAAAGAAACAAAAAAAAAAAGATTTCGGAACGTATATTCATTATCCTAAGGTGATTTACTCTCAGATTTAAGTTTTTAACACGTACGCCTATTATTTGTCTACATGCTTTTTCTACAATTTGAAATATAAAAATCATCGAATATGACATGGACTAATCATTATTAATATCACATTCCAACAACAACTTCCAACTACATTGGAAGCACATGCATGAGCTTCCAATGTAGCTCATGCATGTCGTACAAGGCGACTAAAATGAGTATCCAGGGAGGGTAATGGATGGTAATGCTGTAGCCAACAAAGTTCTAACTAAGGCTCAGCTATTGCTGTTACCCTCCCGCCATTATCAGAGCTTTATATATATCCCCCCTAACCTTACACCCTATCCTTACACCGTTCTCTTCAGATAATGGGGAATATGAAAAGCATTCTTGCTTCGCCCACCCAGCCAGTCCTTTTAAGGATTTAAAAAAAAAAAATCGAATATATAAGCAGTATTCAAAAGCATTATCATTTTATCATAATATTTTAATATTTATAACTGTTACAACTGTTAAAAATTATTATATTAAATTAATATATTTTAATTTTAAATGTTACCATTCTTAAAAGAAACGATTTAGCAATTTTCATATTTGAGCCTGAAGTGGAATACGTTCGAATATTGCAATAATATTGCCATATTATTGCAATGTTTCTTATTGTCATAATATGGCAATCTTCTTATTGTTAGGATTGTTAGAAGATTGTCATATTATTGCAATCTTCTAAAATCCTAACATAACTTTATTGTAATAAACTGTCTTGCAATTAGTACTGCTTGTTAAATATGTTATAAAAATTATTTACTATCTGCTGATTAATAATTATTTAGGGAATATTGGCTAGGTTTTCGCTAACACGCGTCGATTATTCTTATTATGTCAAGAATAAACTTGGAAATCTATTTAAGAATCGTGAACCTTAAATTGCTTGTGAAAAATAAGAATCAATCATTATTAAGAATAAAGCATGGATCATTTGCTGCAATGAAATATAAGATTAAACAGTTCACCTCAGTGACATGTTGATCTTTTCTTCAAGGAGATACTTTAATGAACACTTTCTTTGATCTCTTCACTTCAGCCCACTTATTAACATTGAAAGTGCACTCATCAATGTATATGGCTCGTCTTCGGTTTTCATTTGAATGAGCATTCTGTTCCTTGTCTGCAGTTGAAGGCAAGTCGAATTTTCCAGTTCATGTATTCCAGTGGCTGAAATGTCTGATTGGGTGCTTGATCTTCCAGTGAATCTCGTTTTATAAAAAAAAAACCCAAATCTTTAAACCAAGCTCTTTTATTATGATTATATTCCACTGTACTTATATTTATGATTCTTTTTTCATGATGTAATACTAAATTGTTAGTGACTCAATAAATACAAAATTTCAATGCTTGACAAATGATTGTAGAAAATTTATAATACGATATAAAGTTAAATTGATATTTCTAGATACACTAAAGCACAATTCAAATATAAAAAGCTATTTTAGTTTTCATAAAAATACTCCAGAAATATTGATACTATCTTGACATTTTACATAAGAAAATGCTTCATATTTTGGTTAACATTTCCTTATGCAGAAAACATTGTTTGAAGAAATTCTTGAGATATTTATTTAAGGAAATACATTTATCCTTAAGCTATAGTGAGATAGGCAAATCAATATTGAAGCAATTCAACATTCAAAGACGTTTAGAAAAGTAAATCAAGAAAAGGTATAATATATCAAGTAAACCTCAGCATGAGTTGTCATTGAAATACATTATTTAAAAAAGGCAACTCGGAGCAGTCCTCATTGCAGAGTTTTATTAGAAGTTTCTTCAACTGACTCCCACGCTACAACTCACATAAGAACATAACTTTCAGATAAGATCTTCCTCGGGTATTCTAGATATACCTAAATGCACGTAGTTCGTATTTTGTTTTAGGTATACATAAAAGTCTTCTAGTGTTCAGATAATATCAGTGGTTGCTGAGGAGGACCACTAAGTTTGAAACTTCAGTTAGCAGAAGCATTCATAACAGAAAGTGATAAAATGGATTAATCTATTGTGTCTTTTAAATAACCCTAAACAAGGCTGCATAGTGACAATAACTTTTATGAAAGTTCCTTGGATTTTTCATAGCACTGACATCGGTTTGCTTATTTACTTATAACCGTATGGTAAATTCTGTCCTTTTTTTAAAATATATTTTAATGTGATTTACAAGAATTGTTGATGGAATTAAATACATTGCTTAGGAGAATATAATAATAATAATAATAATAATAATAATAATAATAATAATGTGATGATGTTGACCGGTTGTACCTACCGAGGAGAATAGGTGGACGGGGTCTGCTGCAAGTGAGACAGACTGTGGAAGAAGAAGAAATTAGTTTTAAGAAGTTACATCGACAATAGCTCCGAGCCAATGCTTTAAACAATTACACAAGAGGGCCTTTTAGAAGCAACCGGAAACAAATCCGAATACAAAAAAGGAACAACAAAATAACCGATATCTGCGCTGGAAAAATAAACCCTTGCATGGCCAATTTCTTCGAGATACTGAGGGCAAAATACATGGCAATGGCTACAATACGGATACATTAAAAAAGAAACAGAAGGATTTATTCTAGCAGCTCAAGAACAGGTATTACAAACTAATGCAATCAAATCAAAAAATTTTAACATCGATAATAACAGCAAATGCAGATTATGCGATCAGAAAGATGAGACTGTAGAACATCTAATCAGTGCCTGCAGCAAAATAGTTCAAACCGACTATAAATACCTCCATGATCAAGTGGCCAAAATAATTCATTGGCATGTATGCAAAAAATATGCCTCTCGTACTTCTGATAACTGGTGGCAGCATAAAATAGAGACTGTACTGGAAAATGAAACAGCAAAAATTCTCTGGGACTTGAGAATACAAACTGATCGGCATTTGAAACACAATAGACCTGACATCACAATTATCGAACAACGCAACGACAAGTTTGGATTATCGATATCGCAGTATAACAACCCAGTGATGATAACAGTAACAATAACAAAGAACTGGAAAAAATTACTAAATATCGAGATCTGGCAAACGAAGTTGACCAACTGTGGCTTAAACACACCAAAGTTATCCCAATAGTCATCGGTGCATTTGGTGCAACTTCAAAGAAGCTATCCAACTATTTACGGCAATTAAACATCAATGAAGTGACCCAATATGACAAAAAAAAACAGTACTACTTGGAACAGTCCATATTTTAGGATGCTACCTGACGGACTATTCTTAGAGTCTTGGGTAGAATCTGAATTGTTCCGTATCACCAATCAAATTTTTTTACATGATATCTTGTTTTTAACTGTGTATCAATTATGTGAATAAAATAATAATAATATTATTATTATTATTATTAATAACTTCATAGCAACAAATTAACTTTTTTATAAGAAGAGAAGAATATTTTTCTTAAAGTATACTTATGTTAATTGTATGATTGACCAGCACATGGCAGTAGTTTTCTGTTCCTTCCCTAAATATCTAGAAGATAATTATATAATGATAATCGGATATCTTTTTTTCTTTCACGATTTTTATATATTTGTTTTTCTTCTTTTCAGTTGGATATCCAATGAAAGATATTCGTTATAAATGGGCGGAAGGAGAAAATTCTGTGGGAATGTCCAACGACGTCGAATTACCCCAGTTCAAAGTACTTGGACACCGACAGCGGTCAAAGGAAGTGCCCCTTTCCACAGGTAACATAGTTTCTCACATTATTTTACTGTGATTTATATTTAAGTCTGTAGTAACCACAAAAATAATGTACACGTATTTAATTGAACATCATTTGTAATGAATCTCGCGGTAAACAATACAATCTAAACAATGTCGTTTAGATTCCAACAATGTATTTGTTGCAATCTAAACAACATTCTTACTTTTCTAAAAGGACATTCTGCTTTTACTAAAAGGACATTGTTACTTGTCTACAGCAAAACACTTTTAATACTCCGAAAAATAAATCACATAACGCATTATTCCGTGCGCTCTCTATTGAGAATTTTGATGCATAATTCTCTAACATAATAAAACTCGAAGGAATGGCAGGTTAGCCTGTTCTATATTTATAAAACTCATATTACTCTTTAAAACGAGAACATATTTCAGGAAAATAGATGAACTGCATGTACTAGTGACAACTTCTTCTCATGTGTATTAATGATCCCTCATTCTACACTAGTCGATTCTTTTTCACTCTCTTCATTATCTTTAGGGAACTATTTGTCTTCTTTTATCTTCTCCCTTCCTCCTTCTACTGAAAGTGAATCTTCGATCTTTATCTTGCATGTTTTGTAAACGTTTGCTAATGATTATGATATACTGCAGAAAACGGAGCCATCTCACACTTTCGGCACTCAGTGAGTTAACTAACTTATCAACATGCAGTGAGTTAGTTAAATCCCATGTAACGAATTACAGTTTATAATTAAGAGCTACATTAAAATATATATGACGAGAAAAACTCAATGCTAAAACTTTTAAACTCGATATATTATTCGCTTTTATTCAATTCATGTTGAGAGAGAGAGAGAGAGAGAGTGTGTGTGTGTGTGTGTGTGTGTGTGTGTGTGTGTGTGTGTGTGTGTGTGTGTGTGTGTGTGTGTGTGTGTGTGTGTGTGTGTGTGTGTGTGTGTGTGTGTGTGTGTGTGTGTGTGGACAATAGTCGCTTCCTTTATTGTCGTCTGTCTCTTCAAGTTTATTAGTAGTCATTTTCTTTTCTCAATCGCTAAAAAATGTCCATTCCTTAGTTGCATTTTCCTATTTAATATCAGTCGCTTTCTTTATTGTTGTTCTCTTTCTTCCCTATTATCTCATCCACTTGCATAGTATTCCTCTTTCTTGATTGTTGTCCCTTCCGGTTAAAAGAGTAATCCTTTTTAGATTACTGTCCTTCTACTTTAACAGTAGTCGCTTCCATTATTGTTGAAGGATTTCTATCTCTATATATTTATCGCTTTCATCTTTCATTGTCATTTATGATTATTATAACTGTTTAAACCACGTAGGAAATAAAGAAAAGGATCGCAAAGTAAAAGAGGTGGAACGATGTATCCACAACGACTTTGAATGTATGTGTGGTTATTCTCATATCGCTGCAATATTTCTCGCTCCATGTAATAGAGACGCTACAAATGACCATAACTGGGGTTATCTAAACCTAGTTATTACCACCGTACTCTTTTCCACCTTTGTTTTCATGTGTCGGCAAAATTCGTTTGAAAGATTACAGCCCATTTTCACGTAGCTATAAGAAGTCAGGTACACATTTACGGAGGATCTTTCTAACTTGCAGTATGAAAAAAAAAGAATATTTCGAACAGTTATTATTACGGAAATATTTATTGCGATCGTAAACGTTTTCCAATGAAACCAAATAGCACTGCAGAAAACTGATAGAAAGATATTTTACCATCTAAAACATAAAAGAGTGCTGCAGTTTGCAACAAAAACAGTAACACGAGAATGAGAAGCGACGTGTATGAGATAAAAAAATAATTAAGAATCAAAGTGAAGTTGAGATCGTGCTGAAAATCAATGAAAAGTATTTAAAATAATATATGGTGTAGAACACAACAATGGATAAGATAAAGATATTATATGATGGAGTGTATTAATATATTTTATTAATATTAATAAAAATAGTTAATTAATACGTATGAAAAATGAAGTCCACTCTAGGGTCAAGGTTATGCTCAAAGCCCTAAGGATCTATTGCAGTAGGTGCGCTGAGACACTGACCCCTGAAGAAGGGGTATATTGATACAGCTGCAAAAGTAAATTTCATTACCTGTGCGCTGGAATCTCGGAAAAAAATTGATGTGGAAGGCAAAACACAAGGCAGCGAACGACGCTGCTCTCAATGCCGAGAGAAAAAAATGCTAAAAAATGCAATCCAACAAAACGGCGAGAACCAGCAAGGTAAGTCACTTCATGACTAGGTATAAGCCAATAAATTCATATAAAAAACTGAAAGATCGAATTCTTTTCAGCATGAAGAAATTTAAGCCGACAACAGTTGTGTTTTCAGCAGTAGAGGAAATGCTGATAGATTAACCATGTATTGCGGTGATATAGGAATAATGTTCTAAGGCAGGAAAAACAAAAAAATAAAGAAACTACAAATTAGTGTGTCTTCTCACACATTTATGGTATACGAAGCCTACCGGTATGCGTAAACAAAAGCAAAACATCCCTAAAAATCAAATGTTCTTCACAATGATCTAGGCAAGATCATTGTGAAGAACATCGCATACGATCTCATGAAAAACACTGACTAGAATACTCTACTCAGTTTGGATGATCTAATAACGTTATATGAAAATTATTGCCACTACATTCGGTACTGTTTGTCCCGAGATCACAGCTAAAACGTAGATCTTTATATAGATTGACACTTTAAATGGGCAAAGAAACTGAACCTTCATAAGAAATTTCCCATTATTTCAGCCAAAATGTTTTTAAGTACACGATATGATCCTAGTCAAAACAAAAAGCAATTGCTCACCTTGGCCTCCAGGGAGTCAGGGACTCATCGAGAGAAGCCACATACTACACGCAACAGCTGTCATACTGGTTTTTAAATTCATTCACACTACTTGCACACATCCAACGGCAATCTATTCCCATCACGTATTACTCTGTGAGGGAAAAATTTAGATCTAACCCTTTCTTAACGGTATTCATTCTCAGCTTCCAAGAATGTCCTCTCTCCCTTTTCCCGTCCTTCATAAAATGAAAAATTCCATCAACTGAAATCCTGCATGACCCATTCAGAAGTTGGTACGTCTCAATCATATCACCCCTCTTTGTTCTGTTTGCTAATGTGTGCAGTCAAAAATTCTCAATCTGCCTCCGTAATCAGTATTCCATAATCCTGATATCATTTTACACTCTCCACTGCACTCCCTCCACTGCAGCAGAATCACAACAGAAATCGGGATTCACACTTCCATACACGACGTTTTGATATCTGTCAGTCAGCCGTCCTCTTATCCATACGTATATTTTATAATCCAAACCCCAAATCTCCAATTTATGCAACAGTCTTCCATGCTGTATTTTGTCAAAAGCTTAGCAAATTCCAAAAGTATCATGGTGTATCATTCCCGTTCTCTAGTTAAATGGTAACATTATAATAAAATGTGAGCAAGTTGCTAAAACATGATGTTCCCATGATGTTAATTGGAAAGTAGAAAATCTCTGTCGACCCATTTTAGAATGGGAATCATAACTAAATTTTCTAAAATCTTCACCACCTCCAGATATAAATAGGTCGATAGTTTGATGCATCAGTCTTTGCATCACCTTGTGAAATGGGATTACCATACATTTCCTCCCACTCTTCCTTGTTCTGAGACTCAAATTATATAGTCTGGTCAATGGAATAGCCCGTTCAGCTAAACACTCTTTCAGCATCAGTGCTGATATCCATCAGTTCCTATTCTGATCAGATTTTCCCTTTCAGTCGTTTTCGACCGCAGGTGACTTTGTAGGCATTGACCACAAAGTATTCCTAAAGAGATTTTTACAGGGTGGTTCACCATTGCTTCCCCCCCCCCCAGCTTTATCCGGGCTCGGGACCTGCATATGGCTGAGACATATTCATGACTGTAATCTATGCATGTTCACGGCGGCGGTTTACCTGTTCTGGGGGGACAAAAAACCCGAGTTTCCGGGTGAAAAAACCCATCACCACCGTATGAGACCGGCTTACTCACCTTTAGTCGAAAGATAAAGGTTCCTCGAGCCACTGACGGGAATCGAACCCAGACTTTCCGACCAAAGGGCTTCGTCTAGCTAAAGGGTGTTCAAAGTTCCTATTGCAGAATTATTATTCAGTTTTTTCAACAGCTCAAATTCCTCCTCCTCATACACATGAGTTTCTTCATCCAGTGAGGAAATAGCAGTCAGCTCAATGTTGCATACACCAGATTGATAGCTTTTAGCAAAATGGGCACTCATTAGTTGAACAACGTGCTCTGCATCTGTCACTCTCGCACCATTTGCATTCAGTAGAGTTATTTTTTCATATTCATTCTTTCTTTTACTTGCAGCATATTGATAGAATTCTTTGGATTTGTCTTTAGCTTGCAGAACCAGTTTCGTTTTATACTCAGACTTCGCTTTCCTTACAACAGCTGTGACTCATAGCCTGCTGCATATAATTTTCATAACGGACATTATCCTATTGCACACGGTATTCCTTCCACACCATTCTTTTCTTAAGAAGCTCTTGCTTAATAAGATTACGCATCCATTTCACTCCTATCCTATTTATCCTTCGAACTCTCGGGACACATTCGGATATCGCATCATTCAAGTGTTGTTTAAATGCTTCCCATGCTCTGTCGATATTCTTTCCATCCAGCAACCGATCCCATTCCACTGAACTCAGTATATTCCTCAGTTGGTCATAATTTCCTACTTTGTTGTTCAGCATGTAACCTTTTCTGAATGGAACATTCATAAACTTAGTCACTTCCCCAAGTGAGTACTGCATGGTCGTTGTCCCCAACCGGAGAAAAAATAGTCACCCCTTTAACTGAAACATCCTCTGAACACTGTAACCAAATGTAACACTCTTTGACATCGTGTTCCGTCTGCCATATGCTGCTTGAGGAAGTCGTCTCGCAACAGCTTAGGAGATTAAGTTTCATTCTTCTCATGAGATTTTACTGCTACCCAATCAATATTAATATAATTAGAGTCTCCCATTATGATTACTCTTTTCGCGCTCATCTTGTCTATTTGCTGATGCATTTCTTCATCACTAGCAACCGATCCACTAGGTTTGTAACAGCACCCACTATATAATTGATCTTGCTAGATTCCACCTCGCACCAGATGGCTTCAAACTCACTGCCACATGAAAACTTGTTACTAGTACTATAATCGTAGGGCTTAACAATAACTGGATTCAAGCCATCGAGTCACCTCTTGAAATTCGAATTATTGCATACAGAAGAATTACTTCCTAATTTCCATTGTGCCTTGAAACGCAGTGCACAATAAACACTGACCAACTTATTTAATGGCGGTACATAAATTCTATGCATAACAACCACTTTGTTATAATATTCAATAATTACTTCAGTAAGACTATATAATAACATCAGAGATGCAACCGCATAACGTGAACTACCACAATCATCTCTAAACAACAAGGCGCCACGGTTACATATATCCTATAGCTGTTAGAGAGCATCTCATTGCTACTCTGATCAACAATCTCGCACACAGTTAAAAGAGTTTCTGACTGCTCGTATTAACATTCAATCACCTAAGAGTTACTGAACACTAAGACATGGGAAGTGGCATTAACGAAATTAACACAGCTCGTGTTAATCACACAAAACCAAAAGGCTAAACAAGGTAAGTTAACTATGAGATTAACTGATAATACCACACACGCAACAGTGCATGCACATGGGTTAAGTGGGTAAGGGGAAAGGAGGAATCTATTATTGTTTTTTTTTTGAAAAGTTCGGGAAGGGTTGTATTCAAAACTGTAATGGGAAAGGCTGCTCCTTAGATCAGAAATAGATGGTATGAAAGAGGAATATGAGAAGCTGATCCGATATATTTGGAGTTGAAGCGTGTATGGATGTTGACCAGTGGTTGTCTCATGTTGTTATATGGCTGGAGAAGATCAGAGGGACGGTAGTAGCTAGTTAGTCGGAGCATAAAAGTGCCTATGAAGCGCCTCAAAGCACAAGGGCCTGTGTATTCCGATGAGTCTAAGGGAGGGGGGGGTTCATCTATTAAGCAGACTGTCCTCTTCTGTATACAGTCGTCAGCGTACTGTCCCAATTGCTAGAACAATATTATAAGGTTGATCCAATGTTCAAATTACAAAGTCTTAGGAGTTGATTTATAGCGAAAAAGAATACCATGGAGGTTTTAAAGAAATGAGGAGACTTTCCTCTCCTCATCTCCTAAAAAATAAAAACTATGGATGTGATTTTAAATTAGATGTATAGGAGGAAGAGCTTAATCAAGAGTACTGATCCCTACTCCAGCATTGATATAAAAAACTAATGAGAAGTAACCCTCTACACAACACCAGCCGCTGAATTAGGAACTTTTATTAATACTGTGTTGGACCCTCTTTAGCCAGAATTACAGCACATTGATTCAACAAGCTGTTAGATTTCCTCTACGTCTAAAACGTATCAGGCATTCAGCTGATAGTCCTTAAACTTGCTCAGATTCGGAAGACTTTGCTTCACGATCTACTTTTCTAACATTTCCATACATTCTCAAAAGGAGTTTAGATTCGACGTTTTCGGAAGCCAGGGAAGATGACGGAAGTTGCTGTTATGCTCGGGGAACCATTGCTGAACAATTCTTGAGCGATGGGCAGTAGTATTGTCGTCCATGAAACAACCGCCCCTGCTGGATAAAAATAGAGCATCGCAGGATGAACTTGATTGGCAGCAAAGTTCATATATTCTTTGAAGGACATCCGACCTTCTAGCAATATCACGGAACCCGTTTCGTACCCAACAGAACATGCCCCACATCTTCGTGACCTTCAGTTCTGTTTACAAGGGAAGCTGGGTTCATTGGTTCATGGTGCTGCATCCAAATTCTCTGCCTACCTGTGTACAAAACAAGGTATTCTGTGACTCGTTGGGCCAGATGACATTTTTTCCAATCTTCCATTGTCCACTCACGGTGTTACTAACGCCACTGTAAACGAACTTTCCGGTTCTACGAAGAATCAGAAATAGGCATGTGACTGCAAATATCTATCCACTTCGATTCCTGTGCATAATTCTGTGAGATATGGGTCCGGAACTCATTAAATTCATTAAATGGTTCGATCAATTGCTGGACAATTGATCGAACCATTCCTTCTCACCAAGCCTTCTCAGACTACGGCGGTGAGAAAGACTTCCTAACGCACTGTCTTGGGGCTACAATTATGCTTCTTCAACAAGCAACGCAGGTTATTTTTATACTGATTAAACACCCGAGATATCTCACCTTTCAAGAAACCATTCAGCTCTGCTGTTTTCAAAAGGTAGCTCCATCCATTCGGATGCTCACAATAAACTCTTTATCGAACTAAGAAAGATCCTTTGTTGTTCTCATTGTGATCAATACCGCTGATGATTACTGAGCAGCAGCAGCAGTTTTAAATAGTTTCCTAGAACACGTGGATTCACGTGACCAAGTATTCGGCATGTACACTGCGTAAGTGACGTTTGCGTACATCTGCAAGAAAGGCTTCTCATTCAGAGGCCGTTATATGTACCCTGACACACAGTGAACGACCAGTGAGGAAATTTGCAATTGATTCACAAAGGATAGAAGACGGACCACAAGATGTTAACTTGGTGAGAAGATCTTGATGCCTTCGAAACATCCATAGGGACTAATTCGTTTCTCCAAATGTTTCCATGGCCGAACGTTAGGTAAAGTTACACAGTGAACTAAAATGGAAGAATTAATATTAGTAATCAGTAATTATCCAATAGGTCTGTGGGTATTAAAGTATCTATCTACTGCTGATGATCTTCCCATTACTTTTCAGGTTGAGATGACAGCAATAAGTGTATATGTTGATGTCTGACGTTTACCTTCGTATGTAAAGATAGGCTCTCGACAAAAGTTTGCTTTTTTGCAATTGAATAGATATGAAGGCATAAGAGGGTGGTTTGAAACCTTTTCGGGCTCCATAGATGGCAACACTATCGGCACGATTGTTTTTCTAAGTTGGTACATCTGACATAAGCATCCATGTGAAATTGCAAGTTATCCCTTGAAATGGATAAAATTGAGTATCGTGCGGTTATAAAATTCTTTGTAAAAGAAGACAACGCCAAAATAAATTCATTCGAAGTTCATAAACGTTTATGGGTACTCTTCTCCTTCGTTTTCAACAATTAAGAAATGGTCTTCCGAAATTAAACGCAGCCGTGGAAGCCTTGAAGATGATCCACGTGAAGGACGTCCACAAAGTGTAACAACACCAGAAATCATTGAACAAGTGCACGATATGGTATTGGATGACCGGAGAGTCACATTTGCTGAGACTATAGACATTTCAAAAGAACGTGTAGGGTATATTTTGCATGAAGAATTGCAAATGAAAAAGCTTTATACAAAATGGGTGCCGCGCCTCCTCATAACAGATCAAACACGCACTTAGATTAAAATTACTGAACAGTGCTTGGAGTTTTTTAAGAAGAATAAACCTGATTTGATTTTGTGCGTCGATTTATTACTATGGATGAGGTTTGGATTCACCATTACACACCATAATCCTAACAGCAATCCAGTGGACAGAAGCCGGTTGTTCAGCACCAAAAAAGACAAGATCATGGCATCGGTGAAATTATCTTGAAAAGGGTAGAACAATAAACAAGGAATATTATTCCGATCTTTTAACCAGACTAGATGAAAAAATTTGTGAGAAAAGACCTGGTTTGCAGAAGAAAAAAATCATCTTTCATCAGGACAATGCACCTGCCCACAAAGGTGTTTTGGCAATGGGAAAATTAAGGGATCTGCACTATGAATTGTTGGAACATCCACTCTATTTCCCAGATTTAACTCCTTGTGACTTCTGCCTCTTCCCAAAACTAAATCTCTTCCTCACTGGCCAGCGTTTTTCTTCGAATCAAGAGGTGATTGCAACCCTATGTAGAGGGGTATTTTGCAGATCTTATTGAGAACCACTACACTGATGGGATAATGGCGCTGGAGCATCGCTGGAATGAATGTATTCGTCTTAAGGGAGATTATGTTGAAAAATAAAAATAATTTTGAAATTATGAAATCGTTTTTTCATTGTTAAGCCTAGAACCTTTCAGACCACCCTCGTATATAGGCGATACAGGATGGGAAGAGGGGGGATACTTCCGAGGCCCATTTTTAACGCAACAACAGGGATACCATCTGGAACAGAAAATATATCAGTGTTGACTATATTGAGTATTTTTCTGATGTCTCTCTGATGAAAGATCAAAGGAAGCATTCTATGGACTAGTTAGAGAAGACTTACGTTTTTTTGAACACCAGTTAGAGGAAGAACTTCAGGCGATGAAGTCTGCTTCTCTTCAAATTTTACCTTGTTCTATGAGAGAGAGAGAGAGAGTCGGGGAAATTATGGTGCAAAATTTTCGCCCAAGAGATCCAGACACAATTTCAAGAGTGGCCTCTGCAATGTCATAATCGGATTTCCTGCAAGTACATCCTGGCAAAGTGAGAATCATCAGCAGGATAATTTGCCAGCTGATCAGGAAACCCCCTGAGGCGATACTAACAAATTCTTCCGTCATGTGGATTTTTTTCGATTTGAGAAATGAAAACTTCCTGTAAAGTTTATAGACAAGAATGGATTTTAAAAAAAGGTAGCAATAAACTAAGTGGGGAAACAGTGGAAAACCATTCAGGTTTTCCACTGTTTCCCCACTTAGGGGAAACAGGGGTCGAATTAGTTAATCGAACCTTTGTTGGTTCCACTTCTCTTCTTCTGAGCTTTTATTTCATCAACTAACATCTCACTTGTAACGGTCTTTCTTCTGTGGATTTGGCTTTATGGAAATAACCACAGGTTTCCCCTTCTCACCCACCCACAAAACATTTGAAATTAACGATTCTGAAATATCAGTTTCCTCCTTACTAATGGTATCTTGAAAATAAAATTTAGAACCTTACTTGATTATTCCAAACATGAGCGTTTTGGGGGCGTACAAAACAAATGCTCTCATTTAACGTGACATCACTATTCTAGGCTTTATTCATTTACACGTTTCTTTGTATCGCTTCAAGTATGAAAGAAAACACATTTAGCACGAGAGAACAGGCATCAAAGGATTTCACATTTTTAAGGGAAATAAGTAACGTAAAAAATTACAGTACCGTTATGATTAGGAAATATTCACCAGATCTGGAAAAGAGCTCGATGAATGAAAGATAGAAAACATATTTTAAAATAGGAAAATAAATATATAAATGCATGTATTTGTGAGGTTTTTTTTTCAGTTTATGGTTTTCAAAAAACTCCATAATGTTCCTAATAATCCGTAATGTTCCTAATAGAATAAAATGATCATTGCATTAGAAACAGGAACCTGCTCTTAATATAAAGTTGATTGTCGGATGCAAATTCATAATGGATTACCAATAATAAGAAAGGTATGATTATGATGTAGTTGACTGAGTCAGATGGTGGCTAGTTGCCTGAAAATTTATGTAGAAATTACAGAAAGACAGCATTTTCCCCCAACCCCCAATGAAATGGATGTTTCTATGCAAAAAATATAAACGTGTTGAGCAGACGTTTCCTACAAACATACGCGTATTTGACTGTTGAATAAATAGAATAAAAAAAAAGTTCATTTTTTTTTCTGAAAGAGTCCAAATGCCTCTATCAAAGATCAGTTGACCAAACGGCTAAAAATAAAAGAAAAACAAAGAAGGAAAGAAATGACCTAAAAAAAGACTGACGTACTAAGTAAAGAAAAATCTTGTGAGCATGAAGAACCTCCTGAACCTCTTTAGTCATTAAAGAAACGGTCTAGCAAAAATTATTGCTTATGAACCTGAAATAGTCATATAATTTTTTGTTGCTTAGTCAATGCTTTCTAAATTTGCTGCACCATTTTCGATACAGTCGGTTTTATTTGCAACATCTGATTACATCATTTCCTGTATCATGCTTTAACTAATTTTCACTAAAAAGAGTTAAAGTTAATGATTAGTTTGCACCAAAGATTTCTGTTGATATTTATTGATTATTTAATATACCGTGATGTTTAAACAATTAGCATTCTAAACAGAGGCTTCACACATTGTGACGTTTCCTTCTGTACATGAAACGTCACAATGTTCTGTAGTATTATGAAAAACTGTAAAGAATTGCTTTATGAAATAACAAGGATGTGAAAATATCTTATCGTCATAACCATTGCACTTCATGAATTACTAATAATACGTAATCCAGTTAAGTTGACCTTAAATATTAACGAATATGCCTTTTCTCGTGAACTGTTGTGAGGCAGCCAGTCGGATTTTCTAGATAGGAATAATTAATCAATATAAATTTAATTGTTTAGTAGTAGGGTAATTATTTATGGATGATTTTAAAGACAAAACCATTTCTTCATATTAAAGCGATTAAATCGCACTGTTTCTATAAATACATAACTTAAATCCTTATTAAATATAAATCTTTGGCTGCTGAGCAGTTAAGATTTTTATGTTGATTAGTTTCAAGTATAAGCGAAAGTGCTCTGCGAGTTCTGGCTGACATTTTCAGTATCCGAAGTTGTCAGTGTGTAACAGTAGAACGTTGACATTCTTTGAGTATCGCACTTGTCAGTAGTCTACACTAAGAAATGTCTCAAGAAATCTCAAGTTGTAAGAGACATACGATAATGGAGTCGTACATTTCAAAAACACAACCTACTGTTGTCTGACACATTGGAGAACTATGGAAAGAGTTTTGAACTCTTTTTTAAATATTCTGTCACTGTTTACTTCTTCTCTTCCAAGATGCAACTCTGAATTTCTTTGCGTCTGAGGTTTCGTCAATGCTAATGGAATGACGTCATAAGTTGTGCTACTACTTTTACTGAAAGAATGTATCATAGTTTGTAATAGAATTAGTTAACTTATAGCATAAAATATGAATGTAGTTTCCTTCTAAAACTCCGATTTCAGTCTACTGGTTGAAATCAAGTAAAAGTAGTATGTATTTCGTGAGTTGTTATGACTTGAAGTTAAATGCAGTTCAACTAACTAACAATCTTATAAAGACTTATTTGCCCCCCCAACAAACTGTTGTTTGCGTGATTCCGGTTGTTAATGACAGTAGGATGCTATTATTTCTGTAATTGGTACCACCGGAGAAGGAGGAGGTCTATAAGAAGTGAATAACTTCTTTATGCTACTGTCGGCCAACTTCATATACGTGGCCAACTATCGGTCACTGGCGGGTAGACAGGGTGGAGATTTCATATTTTGCAATATCCCTTTCTATCATTAATCACCAGCATATTGTCACGCGGCAGTACGGTAACTGAGACGCCATGATTTACGACGGGCCCGGCGAATGGCATTTTCACTTTAATAAATAATATACGGACGCGGAATGAAACAGAAGCCACACCCCTGAAGTTGGTATTGTGGGGAAAGGTGAAATCTGGAAATGCCATTAAATTAGTTTTTTTTTTTTTTCTGTTTGGAAGTTTGAGTTTTGTTAAGTTCCTCAAATAACTTCGTAAGAGAGAGAGAGATAGAGAGAGCTAGGATGGAAACACAGTTATCCCCTTTCCCTTCAGTAATTATTAAATCCTGACACGCTGATTGCCAAATGGATTAAGCACTGAAAGAATTCTAAATTCTTCAACTACATATTCCAACAATCCAGAGAGTAGAGAACACGCCCTTCCATTATAGTTTGTGTTTGTAGTTTTTAGCCTAACCCAGTGTACGCACGAAGTTTAAGCGTGTGTGTGTGTGTGCGTGTTAGGATCCTAAATGAAACATTATATTGAAAAATACTAGACGCAAATATTTATATAACTTATAGAACACAAGAATAAAATGCCTTTCTTTAAATCGCTCCTTACACTACGGGCATTTCGACTTCTTTTGTCCTTTCCTAAGGCAGTTCTGATTCAGGAATTGTGTTTGCCATACATTCAGTGAAATTATTGACCGTCTGTCTTATGGTTAGACGTTGCGTCTGTTCACTTTTTTTAAGCCCCTACTGCCACTTTTAGAAATAACAGAAATGCACGATGTATTCGTCAAGAAGTTTTAAAATATCGATTAATCAATGGAGAAAATTTTAAGTAATATTTTATTTTATTTTTTTTTCTCCTCAAAGTTTTCTTTTTCACTCAGACTTCATCATGCTTACAAAATACACTTCGCATCTATTGTTGACTCGTTTCCCTGGTGACAAAATGCACAGTTGAATGCAAATAGCAGAACTTCGTGTACTGTACGTTCTTTTGGCTACGATAATTCTAAACAAAGATCAATACCAACAGAGAGAGAATGCTTGCACTGAAATAGAACCAACCACATGATTTCAACAACAACAAACAAACAAACAAAAAAAAACATTGACGTCAGAAAGTGCATGACATTTCGTTAGTAAAAAATGAGAAACTATTTTTTTTTTAACCAAGCTTGTTTTAGATCCCAGAAGAAAAGGTGCAACTATTTTTGCAGTTATTTATTCATTCGGTACATTTTGGCAGAAACGGTTGTGGGCTTAGTGAACATGTGATCCTAATGCAATTTATAATTGAATTAATACATAAATGCAATTCTATCACTGTTAAGATAGAGTGGATGCGTTAAAGTATTTTAAATAATGTAGTGTCTTGCACCTCATTCTTATGGGTAAGTGTGTGCGTTAAATCTTCACGCTGGGACACTCGTCAACCAAATCAGGATACTACATAGAAGTTGAATATCACCCTGAGAATCAGATATCTGTCCTGGGAGTGATTAAGATTCCGTCAAGGTGTGTGTGTGTGCGATGTGTGTGTGTAAGAGAGGGAGCTAACGGAAAGGTCAGAGGTTGAAACCTAGGTCAACAACCTTAACAACCGGTGCCGCATCCGTGAGCATGGCTGTCAGCGAAGATACGTTCCGTAAATTTTTCCCTTAAGGAACACTAAATAAAACATATCTACAATCAATAAATTAGCCGTTTTATACACAAATATAAAAACTGGGTTTTATATTCGTGTATTAATTTGTATAGTAATAATTTAATATCCGCTAATAATGTGCACTTCCTCCAAAAAAGTAATGGAATGATTGCAAAATTGATTAAGTTTAAAATACTGTCTAATTATGATGTAATAAACTTGAGGGAATAAACCCCGAATCATTTGAATACTTTAATAATAAACTAATCTCTATAAATCTAAAAGAATATCTTAGAATTTCTCTTTTTCGGTTTCATCATCCTCTGAGGTAATCTTGTTTAAAAGTATTTTTTAATTTAGCGTTATTTTGGCAGAAAATTTTCTTTTATGTTCTGATTTATTTTCCAGGTACTAAAACATTCCGTCGATGTAGACGGAACTTTACTATACATCGTTTATTATACCATTCAAATCTAAACTAGCAAAACGTGATTTCTCTGGAAAGTATATCACCATTATTATTTTACTAATTAGATGGCAAATATTCCCTTTTTTCTATGTTTCTATTCGTATTTGATGGATGACTAACATATTTGTTATTGGTAATCGTAGTTTGTGTTTTATTGCAACCTAAAACCATTTCATGCTTGTATTCATTTAAACTCTTTTTGTGTGTGTAGCAGATCAATGATATGAGACTGACAAAACACAACAAAGAAACGTGATAATACTACCGTTACTCCTTCAGCACATTAGTATTATGTGCTGCGGGATTATTATATTATATTATATTGCTGGAACCAAAGGAAGAAGGTATCGTATTCCTGGAACTCAAAGCAGAAAAGATGCATCTCTAGAAGCTAAAGAAGAGAGAAATGCATCCCTTGATTTTACAGAAGAGTGTACATTCCTGACTTCTAAAAACCAGGAAAGCATAACCTGAAACAGTATGAATGCTTTACTCATTCTTTTAGCTTAAAGGAGAGAAAGACTTATTCGCAGAACGTATAAATTTTGCTCTGCTTCGAATATTCTAAATTAACTACCATAAAACAAGAATCTTTCAAATTTTTAGCTGTAACGTTAGTTGCTGAGCATTGCCTACTAGCAAAGACACAAATAACATATTTAAAACCAAATAACGAGCATTTTCAGTGTGAATGAGTATCGTATAAATTTTAATTGAAGATTTATTTCTATATTAAAAATGAATATTTAACCATATTATAATATTCATTTTATTTATTGAATTATTGATTTGCTAAATATAGAAATTTATTCATACTCAAATATGAATTTTAATTATTTTCATAACTGTGCACACACGACACTGATTTGCTGTGCACTAGGTTTATCACATCTTCCATGAGATGCTGATATGTTAAAAATATATTGCGTTAATAAGTGTTATGATATCTGAATAATTAGTTTGTGACAAAAAAGAAACAAGTGAATGAATTAACTATTCTTTTATCCTCGGTGAATCCTAATATTATTTTCTTATGTCTTTCGCCTCTTAGGAAACTATTCCCGTCTCATCTGTGAGATACAATTCGTCCGCAGCATGGGATATTATCTAATTCAGATCTACATCCCAGCTGGTCTCATAGTCATCATCTCTTGGGTGTCCTTCTGGCTGCATCGCAATGCCACCCCCGCCAGGGTTGCTCTGGGCGTCACAACCGTACTGACCATGACTACACTCATGTCCAGCACCAACTCCGCCTTACCAAAGATCTCCTACATCAAGAGCATTGATGTTTACTTGGGAACATGTTTTGTCATGGTGTTTGCCTCACTTTTGGAATATGCCACAGTCGGCTACCTTGGCAAACGCATCGCCATGAGAAAAACCCGTACTCAGCTGATCGCCAAAATGGCCGCGCAGCATAGAGAGAGGTGTACAGCCCACGCACATGCCGCTGCTGCCGAAGGGCCAGGGGAAGCCGTCCTGCTTGCGGGCAATGCAGAGGTTCCTCTCATGAAAACAGCGGTAAGCAGTTTCAATCCACGAGATTTAATTTTATATTTCCAAGCAGAATTTATTCATAAACGCCTCCTAGGAAACGTATGTATATTATACAATTCCCTTTAATTCTAGAATACGATTCTATATGTCTATTGTAAAATTCCTGAACTTACAGAAAGTGTAATTAGGTAATTTGTAGAAATTTGTACAAATTTTCTGTCCGTGCGCACGCGTGTGTGTAATTAAAAAGACAGGGTACTGGTAGCCTAAAATGAATTATTTTATAGATATATAAGGTTTAGTAATACTTTCGTAACGGGTAACTCCAAGGCTTAATCCCATTACACTTATAATTCTATATGTCAACAGTATTTTAAAATTTACTAAGGTATATAACAGAGGAAAGGAACTCAGGATTTTTTAACTTTTCAGACGGTACTTTATGGTGATGCATATTATGCATCATCGTATAAACATTTTATAAGAAATTTCACAAACTTCAATCAAATAAAAGTTTAATAAATAAGCCATTATCCCCTTGTTTTGCGTGTTTGTTAGAGCTATGAAATATTTTAATTCTTAATTCAATAGTTCCTATAAGGAAATACTTAATAAGATGCGTTTTGAATAGTGTAAAATTTGTAGATGTATGTTCGTAGATGCATACAATATGTTTGTAGATTAGTTAAATTAGAAATTGTTGAATTAATGTAGACATTGATTTACAATATCCATCTCTTGAATTACAGATAATTGTTAAACTGGTGTAACGTCTAAACTCGCATTCATTCACTTAAAATCTGCTGTTGTCATAGCTATGGAGTCAGTACATTCTTTCTGTAATTTACCTTTAGACATGTAAAATATAATAAAGTAGCATTATAGGGATATTTTAAGTAATGATCTTTTAAGACTAAGATATTTCTGATACTGTACTTTATTCACTGCATTCATAGATTTCGAAAATATATTTCCTCTATTCCGGAAAACCATACATTTGAATTGTTGCAAGAAACGAAATTCAATGTCTTTGTTCTCTGTGCTCATGAAGAATCTCTCTTTCCACACACAGACACTACGGAGCTGTAACAAGGTTCGTTAAACACTAGAGCATTTTTGTGTCCGGATACTTTAGATTGTCTACCTAATCATTAATATGACATTGACCACCATACTGAATGAAAACAGGGAGTTGCTCTGATGTTGGCAAACGCAGTTCGCATTCTTTGACTCAAAATCATACGGCAACACTTTCTCTTACAATTTATGTAATAGGTGACGAAAGTAAATACAGAACGCCATAGATTCAATATTTTTCATATCCCTCAAAACAGAAAATGAAACATGCTCATTTTGTTATTAAGAAGTCGATGTTTTACCAACATCATGTAAAGCGACAGTTAGTTAATGAGCGAAACCACACTCTTCTATCTTCATATATGTCTTCTACTTCTGGCAGGATTCCAAACTCTGCTCTGTTCCACGAGTGATGTGGAATGTGCTTGGACAAAATCACTGTTTCTTGAGGAATCTGGTTTATTTTGCTGTTGTGTTGTTTTTTGTGTGTGGCATAACACAAACTTTCACGATGTGGTACTTCTACGTCACTTTAATTGTTATTTCAAATCTTGACGTAACAATTAAAAGAGTTACGAATTTTAATTTTTACCTCAATTCTTGAGGTGGTAAACCTGCACTACATTACTGCTATGAGGAAGATCAGTTTTTATACTAGTTTGTTTTTAAGTTTGGTTTCTAGGGTATTAGGCCCTACTCTAGAGATCAGCTGTGGAGCTTTTTCAAGCCACTTCAGGCCCTACTAATGATTTCACACCGGGCGATGAAATTCATCTCCCACCTCAAAGGCAATCACAACACATCCATACACACACACACAGCAGGATTCCAACTGTCATCCTATTTTTGGAGAGCGAGTAAGCTATCCATTCGGCTGACCAGGACGGCATCCTCTAAGCTCACTTCTGCCATTCGACACAATCTCAAACTATTCAAGTCTAAACGTTGTTCATTCGTCTCCATCTTTACGAACACTTTCCTTTACAAGGAGGAAATATCTTACTTCCAGGATAATCTACCAAGCTATTCAAGTCTAATACTAATGGGGTCTCTCTATATTTCCGACGTTTATCCATTATGGTTTTAACAACTATAAACCTTTGTTGTTAGCAAAGGTTGACTCCAGAATATAACGTGTTCGTTAGTTCATATTCGAAGAATTAAATCAGGAAATTTTCGTTTCCTTTACTTCAAAAATAAGAGCAGATCTTATCTTGAAATGAATCTTGATAATAGGCGCCATCTCTCTGTCTAGTAATTATGACTAGTGCTTTCACCCCCAATATGAGAAAATAAATAAATAAAAACGTCTCATGTTTGATGTGGAGATCAATCTTTTTTGTGGGAGAGTCTGTTCAAAGAGGCCTCCATCAATACGCCTACCTGCCTACGTTCACGTAACCTTACACGTTGCCATCGTTCGAGGTTTAGACCTATGAATTGAAAAATAAACTGAATGTATGTGCTGTTTTATCTCCATTCTATAATAACAAAACTGCCATCTATAACGATATATGAAAATACAATATTATTTAAGTGTGAGACGCATGTTTTAAGGATATAGAGAAAGACAAATTGTTAATGGATGATTCAAACATATTAACACAATAGCATGAATTGTGTTAATAAAGTCACATGGGAAAGTTCAGTCATTAGGAGGGGAGAGAATCCTCCTACGCCTTTTCTGAATCGATGGAACTAAGAGTATGTCCAAATTTTCCACACCCTTTTGTCCATCTACAAACAGAACACCACAATCGCTATATATCAGTCCCAACTGGATGTTCAAAAATGAGCAATGTCTATCCAGATAGCCAGCGATTATATTTAAGGAATATAACTTAAATATATAAAGATATTGTACACAATGAAAACGGTTATGTTTCGAAATATAAACCGAGTTGTTTGTAGCACAATGAGAAAGATCAAACAAATAAAAGAGCTGAAAAATAGTGTAATATAAGAAAGATAAAAGGAGACGGTGTAAAGCAAATAAAATTATTCAGGAAGACAAATGAGCTTTTAGAGTTGATTTTTTTCTGTTTATATTGCTATGTTTGGCTTTTCATATGAAAGCAAATCTAGTCTAAGAGCTAATGAAATAGTAATGCAACAAATGTTTTATTAATCTTATATATTCTATTAATCATTTTTATCAAATGATTCATTTAAACTAATCATGTGTAGTTTGTTCATAACATAATTAAATTACTTCTTTATAACATGTGAAAAATGCAGTCTTTAAAATGAATCAAATCTACTTCTCCATTACCTTTATCTTTCGGTCCGCTTTATATTTTAATAATCTTTATCAATAAAGGTTTTCAACAATGAATTGCATGCCATTGTTCTTCAGGAAGAACTTAGGCTGTAAGAAGTCTGCTTTTAACTTTCTTTGAATAAATCAGAGCATTTATTCATAAAAAATATCAGACAAAATAGCACAAAATTATACGATTTGAGTTCTCTTTTGTTTTCTGTTCTTTCTCATTATTTTACTAATAACGTGGTTATGATTCAAATTTTGATCCGCATTCAAAGAATTTCTCATTAATGTTATTTTTCCATGCCACTCGAACACTCTAGTTAAAGTTAAGTTACATCAAGCGTTAATATTTTTCTTTCTCGGTTTCATTAAACTGTTATGTATCTCTGTGTATGTGTGTGAGTGCCTGCGTTAGTGTGTAACAGAGTTAGAGAAGGTAACTTTATGAGGCGTTTATCTTATCATATCTTTCAAACTACGACATTCTGCGTACTGTGTGAACTGTTCTGAATAATATGAAGGAGGCAGATTGTTCTCGCTGTCATTTTCATCCATACGTTTTATTTTTGGATGAATATTTCTGTTCGGCTCTTCTGACATTTAAATTATGGATAAGCGGAATTTCCGATACGCGGTTTATCCACATATATCATTAAATATTTTATGAATAAATTATTCGTTATAAAAAACGTTGATTAAGCAGATTTCATTTCATACAGTTACCAAAATCGAATCAAGAAATAAATGAAAGATAAAATAATAAGATTATATATTCCAAATATTTCCATCCTTTCGCCGGAAATATTTGGAACATTTAGAGTCTTACAGAAAGAAAGGTTCTATCTTTATTAATGCATAAATGTGAAACCAAATAAATTACCCTGCGTAGAGTTGATGTTTGTGAGTGTACATCTTCTACAATGACCACGCTCTTGCTCCTCCCTCTGAATATGATCCTGGAGCGAGAGATCATGGCCCTGTCAAGTGATTGTTCTGCAATGAATTCAACGCATCTGTAGAGATAGCTAATGATCAGCAACTGTTCATGTGTAGGCCTAATATACATGGTATACCGATAGGAAAATCGCTATATGGATGTTCTTCAAGAGAATCAAACAGGTTATGGAAATGAAATAGTTAAGTTGCGGAAGACATTTACACCATTTATGGAAAATAATTGTGAAGGATGTGGCAAGGAATTAAAATACTGAATTTCTTAAAGAGGAGTGCGTTATTATCTGTGATTGAATAAGTTGCGTAGCCTTGAAGATAAATTAAAGTCCTCTAAATGAGTAATAGTCCCGAAACAACAACTTTAAAGGAATTTCATTAGAAAAAAAATTACTTTGGTATCAGGCTTTGGTATTTGACCAGCCAACTTAATAAAACCTTTGAAGAAACAGGATTTTCGTATGACATTTGCAAAGAAGAATGCAAATCAAATGCACAATATCTCAAAATATGTCGTAGATGATATTCTTTTTCATGTAACAGGACACCAATACAATGTTGGGTGCAATGTTTGGTTTAATATATGGCTGAATCCTTAATGATTCATTCTAACATTTTTGGTACTCTCCATAGGAAATGCAACGCATTCACCATATCATCCCGTGTAGCTTTTGCATTGTAATATTTTTTAATGATGGAGGTACAAGTAAGAGTTTCGAATATCTTGTAAAGTTTGCATGAAGAATGGAATCAACTCATAACTACAGGGTTTAAACGGAAAAAAGATCGCCGTGCAGCAAATGAACAGTGAATATTATTATCCAAGATGATCTTCTTTGTGTCTTTATGGCTGATTTCATTTAATGACTAAATGCAATAATTTTTCCGGATGGATCTCAATGGAATGTATTGTCTATCAGTTATGAGTTATCAATTTGCCTATTTGTTGGAGGAGAGAGTATTTTTACTCCTCACATTGAGACTCAACGTAATAAAAAGAACGTTCCAGACATATATGACACTATTGTTCCTCTTGTATCATACAGGAAATCATCGCTCAAGAAATCCAAGAAGGTGAAAATCTTTCGCAATTGCTAAATATCTCTTAACACCAATTAGCTACACTAACTACAAATAATTGTCGGGACATTTTAGAAATTCACAACTGATACCAACAGGCGAACCGTAATATTGAGTTTGCCCACCTTTGGCTTTGATCATCTCCTGCACCCTTGAGGGAGGCTTCTCACCAATGTGCGAAAGACATCAGGTGGACTTTGTATCCATTCCTTCATCTCTTCATACCATTCTATAACAGCTGCAGCTATGTAGCATGGGACATTGTTGTCTTGATAGTAACACGGGTCCGATCCATAAACACTGCACATTGTAGGCAGCATCTGATTATCCAGAATATCAACATACTGAGCTGCCTCTAGGGAACCACGGACATCGACCAGTGATCCCACTCGAAACCAGCTGAATGCATCGCACACCATTACTCCTACACCAACAAACTTTACTGTGAGTATAACACACCGAGGTAACGAGCGCTCACCATGCTGCCTCCACACTGCCAACAGACTGGAAATAGGCGAACCTTGATTCATCGCTTCAGAGTACCGTATTCCACTAGTCAGTTGTCCAATTCACACGCCCTTTTCACGAGGCCAGACGAGCCGCTTTGTTCGTTGTTGTGATGTTCAGCGTGTGTGCAGTTGCTCTTCCGTGGAAACCAAGTACATTTAGTTCTTTTCGTGCAATATTAGTGCTCACTATGGCGTTATTGGCGCTTTGGAACTCATCGCGTATGGTTTGAGCCGATTGTAGCCGGCTCAGACCATTTGCGTGCCACTCGTTTTAACATCCTCCTGTCCCTGTCAGTCAATTTCTCAACCCCTTGGTGTTTCCCTACACCAGTAATGCCAGAAGGTCTTATTTTATTGATCACATCGACAAACCCTTATTTTGAATGCTCCAGTTGAGCGACAATGGCACGTATGGACATGCCGCCAATGTGACAGCCCATGAAGACACCTCTTTCGATGTCACCGAGTTCACGTCGTGCTGCCATACCACCTGTATTCAACTGCTACGATGAAGTTTTAAGTTATGGTTTGTTATTAACAAACCATAACTTAAAAAACAGTGGTGTCCGGACAATTATTAGTAGATATTGTATATGAAGGATAAGAGCATGTTTCATTTTAATGTATATGTAGACCATGTAACATCACAGAAAGCAGTAAAAATGATGTAGAACTTCTCATAAGCTAATGTTTGCTGTGCGGTTAATCTTCCAGCTAATTTCCCGTGATTTTGGACGAGATTATAGTACTCTCAGACCAATATTTTTATTTGATAAGAAAAATTATCTCCAGAATGAGGAGAGAAGTTCAAGATTTTTTATCTAAGGCATCGATGCCCCCCCCTCCCCGAATCTTGGATCTCCAAAATAATATAATAACGATAGTCTAGATTAACTGTTAGTTTACCAAGCGGCATATTTTATGGTAATTCCTCACGTGAAAAGGGCGAAAATTACCAGAAGATTATTTTAGAAATCCAAGACCGGATCTCCAGTAAAATACGATACACAAACAGAATCTGTGTTCTTGTTTTATGTTGCTTTTTTTTTCAAAAATGTTGATTTTTCATTCCTATTCGTATCAAGCATTATCTGAAGAGCTTCATCTGATCTCCTTTAACGATAAACCCCATGTGATTTACTTAACCATAATTTGAAGCAACAGAACACTTCTGAAGGCAGATAAACACAAAAATAAATAAATCAATATATTGATAATGCCCACTGATAATTGCGCAATCAACAGAATAATTGGTATAAATATTAATTAAAATATAATTCGATATTTAAAAGATAAAGTTTCGTTATTGGTTCCTAAGTGAACTGAACATAACATTAAATACATTCATCTATTTAAAAATTCTACATTTTTCCTAATTTTCACCATTATACTCTCGTTTTCAGTTATGTTGCTAGAATTTAAACGAAGGGTCCTCATTTTTCCAGATTGCTTCCGTAGTAAAGTTTAGCTTTTTTAGCTTGTTGAAATCTGTGTGTAATTGACTACGTTTATTTCCTCATCACTAATGCTTATAGCAGTATTAAGACTGCATTGTAACGAATTATAGATGTTAGGACACTTATTTTAACCAATTATGTTTTGTATACTTCATTAAAATTTATCTCTGCAAGATATCATTAGCTCCTTTTTGAGATTATTTCATTCTAGTTTTGATAATTAAATAAATCTAAATGACAAGAGTAATTAAATGATAAAAATTTAAATAATAATTATGAAGAAATTTATACAAACACAAAATAAATTAATTTTGGTGTGCATTTATTATTATTATTATTATTATTATTATTATTATTATTATTATAGGTACCTCCAGGGAGTTGGGAGTTCATTGAGGGAGGCCTCGATTGTGTACAGTTCTTATCTATCCTAAATATAATTACCAAAGACGAACTCACAATTTCTACTAGCAGCTTATTGCATTCACTTACTAAATGCCATAAAAAGAACTTGGACCTAACATTCTTGATCCCACCCTGACTCACCTTCCAGGGAATGCCGGAGTTATTCTCCTTTCTACTTTGAGTCGCAAACTTTTCTTTGTAACTATATTGTGAGAACTCTTACCAATTTATAATTTCTATCATTTATTCTCTCCATTTTCAAGAAGGTCCCCTTCGGTCTGCCTTCATATATCAAGTTTCATAAGTCAGATTTTGATTATCCCCCGTTCCACCTTTTCGACTCTTTACTCATCTTCATGGAATTCGGGTGGTGATGATATCTGTGCAGAGTGGTCCAGATGCGGTCTTATCGAGGCATTGAAAAGTGAAACAATAACTTCCTTATTCGTACAAGTTAGTTCTTTTCAATATTGCAGTTCAATATTTATATATCTAGTATGATGTCTTAGCTGCCTTGTCAATGTAGTTCTAACTTTTATGACTTTAATGTCTTAAAGTTAAACTTTAATGATCTTCAGTCCAAAATACATAACCTTGCACTCGGCAACTCTAAAAGGGCACTTATTAGCATTTACCCAAATCAGCCTGCTCAAGTTAGCCTTCAAAGATCCGGTATCAGAAATGTCCTTTACAAACTGACCCAACTTTGCATCATCTGCATATAAATCATATTTCTCTCAAGACAGTAATCAATGTCATTAATACACAAGTTGAGAACAAATGATCCAAGGATTTGAGCCTGTGGTATCCCCAACAGTCACCCTTATTCTTTTAGATTCAGTTTCTCCATACATCATTCTTCAACACTTTCTGATAACCATGCTGCAATTCATTCTAAGCTTATTTTACATACACATCCCTTCGAATTTGTACAGGGTGGCCTATAAATCACGAAGGGGTTTAAAATGTGAATAACCTTTTTGATTTTTTTAAATTTTATTTTTTTCAGGTATTCTAAGGAACACTTGTGAAATTAATCATGGAAAATTTCACAACCCAACACCGAACCAAAATCGTGCAATTTTATTTTGAAAATGAGCATTCGATTATTCTAAACCAAATATCACATCGTCGCCATTTTAATGCCATCGGAAATAATGATTAGTCGCTTGACTGAATATCTTGATTGCCAGCAAGAGGATTCCGTAAGTAACTTCCCACGATTCTGGAGACCTCTTTCAACCAAGACAGAGGAAAAATCGCCGTTTTCCTCTTTTTCTGGTCTAGCTTTTTTCAAGATTACGACGGTAATGCAGTGACGGTCACTGGGGAGCGATATATGCCTATTATTGAAATTTTCGCATATGCCTGCAGTAAAAAAACAGACCCGAGATGCGGTTTCAACAAGATAGAGTCTCTTCCCAAACCGCTATAGTTACAATAAACTCCTAAGGCACATTTTTGGCGAGCGAATAATTTCGTGAAGATCTGAAATTAATTGATCATCACGTTTTCCAGATCTGACCCCCCCCCAGAGTTCTCCCTATGGGAGTTACCTGAAGTAAAAGGTATATGTGAACAATCCTCAGACAATCCAACAGCTGAAGGAGAACAGTTGTGCAGGAATTCAGGTGCTGCATCCAGAAACATTATCAGCTGTCATAGAACATTCCGTAATAAGGGTGTGAAGCCTAAAAGAATGAATGAATGATTTTCCTTTCATCCTTACTGATTGTAGGGGGTCAGCTGTGCTACTATACTAGGGACGTGACTATGAGCAAGGTGGTTCCCCGTTGCCTTCCTTGTCGTGCTATGTTCTATGGGTCCGGTTTGCCTGGGGATGAAAAGCCCCAGAATAAACTGGGGGAAAAACCTACTGTTCACGCCCAAGACCGGCTAACTTGGCTGTGGCTGAGGAAGATCTTTCAGCTCCTCACGTCATCGACGGGAATCGGACCTAGGACAGTCCTTCCCCAGCTATATGGTTGCGAAGCGCACAATGACTAGGCTAACCGCGCAGACATTAGGATAATCGTGCGGAATAGAAAACCCAATTATGATAAATCACATCAAGAAAATGATGTGGTTTTTCATAACTAACAAACCTCTCCTGGTCTGGTTTTCTGTATTTCATATTAATGAAAAATAATAAAAATGACTAATAAATAAAAAACATTATTAAATGTTTAAGCCCCTTCTTGGCTTATGGACCACCCTATATGAATTCTATCAAATGCCTTTTCAAAAACTAAAATAATCTTTGTGTATCCATTTCCATTGATCAAATTATTTATCATCTATTATAAAACGTACGTAGATTGGAAAAACAAGGTCTCTACCTTTAACAAAGCTATACTGTCCTCATAAAATATTAAAGTACCTACCCAGCCTCTAGATGTGATTTCTCAAAAGTCTTCCTAATACCTTAATAACTATTCCAAAGGTACGGGCCGAACTATACTTTGCTTCATTAGTTCTAGATCCGCTCTTGTATAGGATAATCTTGTCCTCCATCTACTCGTTAGGGACGGTATTCATGTTGAGGCTAAATCTAAACAACCAGGTTAGAGGCATAGCTAATTATCTTGAACTTTCCCTTAGCAAAACTGCTGATATCTCGTATAAACCCATTGCTGTGTTCGCATCAAAACTCTTAAAATCTTTTAACACCTCCACCTCTTTTACCGCTACATTTAGTCTAGAACCATCTCATGTTTCAGGGAATTAATTGGTCTGTCAAGAATGTATAACTTAAAAAAAGTGATTACCTACTGTAATAACTCCGTTATTTTCGGTGCATTCGACACTTTCCAGCCGTCAGTACCAACTAAGGTTATCCTATCATGATTCATTCCAAATTTCAACCGTTATTCATTCATTTTACATCCCTGTGGTTCATGCTTCCTACCACTAATTCTTTTACTATTTAGTTTCTCATACCAAGGCTGCAATATTTAATTTAAGCTGTGCCTTGGTAATTAATTAATTACCAAGGCACAGCTTTTATTATTATTAACGGTGAAAATTTAAAGCTATTTTTAACGATGAAAATTTAACTAGCAATACATTCCAGAAAAACTCAAGCATACTAATTAGAATTAGCAGTTAAAACAATTATTTGTATATCACCAACAAGTTATTGGGCTATAAAGATTTTACTTTCAGTAGAAATTTGTTCAGGTGCTATTTCAAGATTGATTTAAGAAAATGAGTAACATTATTGACTGCTTTATGTGTTATAAATGATCTGTGGGCTGTTGATAAACGATCAGGAAAATGATTGGTAAATGTATTGTTAAATTTGAAGTCGATGGCTAATTTAACCTCGTTTCCTAAACATTTATCAAAAACTGACATGTTCATCACCTTCAAAAATGTGTTTCTTTATTGTATCTAGTGGATGTGTATACAGATAATAATATAAACTCTCGTTTTATCATATATCCATACAGAAATGCCAGTGTTTTATTATTCTTAACCATATCCTAAAAGAAATAATTATGGGTCAATAAACAGCTGTTATGATACGAATGTGATTGTCACACCAAAATTTCCTGTACACGGTTTGCCAAAAATCATTCATTCGGTTGTGAGACTTATCAGGGAATTCCAGATATCCTCACAGCCAAACTAAAAGAAAGAAAGCTAACTATTAATCAGCTGAAAGACAAAAGTGCTCATGCCAAAATATCCTTAGAGGATGACAGTGAAGTATTATCCATAACTTTCTTTCTTGGCATACACTTAATCCCAACGAAAAACATATACTCAATATCACATCCACTACTTACCTAAATAAATGTATTAGTAGAGACCATAACATGAGCACGCAATAAAGTTATCCTCTTCTAGTCATGAAGGTTCCCCTCTGTACTTCGCAGGTTACTGAGTTGAACGAACTTGGACACATAAGCAGGATTTGGTGTAGAGGAACAACGGCAGGGGGTAGAAGATATAATGAGGTATGTTCTGGATGTGATACTGAATGTGTGATATTTACTTCAACCAGTAAAAAAATAGTGTTTGCCATTTTATGGTTAATTTTCCCCCATGTACTCCTTCTTTCTTTCAAAATTTGAATATTTTGGAATGCTTCCTTTGCATTTTAGAAGAATTTTTATCATTCGTTGTAGGATTTTATAATTCGTAGATTTCGATTTTCTAGTAGTTCTTTTCTGTTTTTGTTTTGTTTATTTTTATGACATGCATAGATTTTTCCTTCCCCTTTTCCATATTCTAGATGTATTCGGTTTCTCAATTTCAGAACTGCATGTTTAAGTTATAATTTAGTGTTATTGGAAGTAGATTCTAGCTGTACTTGCAAAAAATATGAAATTTTAATAATAATTCATACTCGAAATATTTCTTGATGTTTGCTAATTCTATGCATGAAAATAACAAAATAATTAGCATAATATGTGGACCAAAGGATGGTAATATTGTCTTATAAATGATCAAATATTAATTTAAATAGATATGCTTTAATCTTTAGATTACATGTTTGAAAATTTTTATAATTAAAAAAGAAAAAAGTTTCAAATTACATTTTTATTTCATATGGAATAGTAATATAAATATTATTAAATTCATTCTCCCATTTAAAAGTGAAATTTGAAAGTACTAATTGATAGTTAGGTTGTGATTTTATTATATAGAATATTTCAGTCCGAAGCCTTACAAATGCTTTAATTATAATCTGTTATATTGTTTTGATGATCTAAAATTTAAATCAACATAATTGTTAATTTCAAATAACTGTCGAAGTACCTATGTTTTTATGAACCATTCTGTTTTTATGCTAATATCCATATTTTTAACACCACAAAATAATTGTTGAACTAATCTCTATGTGCAAAAACCGGAACTAATTGTTGCACTAATTTTTATGTGGAATAACCAGAATAATTGTTGAACTAATCTCTACGTGTAACAATCTGAACTAACTGTTGAACACTACTCTCTATCATTAAGAACTGGAACTCTTTATTGAACCAATCCATATCTCTGAACGCTACTGCACACGAAAATTGAATAACAATGTGTAGTAATGCTACAGAAAAATATTGATAATAATTATATACAAACATATACTATTACTTCGAAGCGATTAGAGAAACATGATCGTTGTACTGCGTTCATTGATGTCATTCTTATTTCAATGTTTTATTTATTTTGAATGTTTTAATCCTGTGCTTATTGCTACTATTTTATCGCATTTTATTGATTGATTTCAGGAACGTATACCAAACAAGATTGTCGTTTTCAATTTGAATAGATTTTAACTAGCCACTTACCGATTATTTAATCAACACATGTTTAATTTATTTCCCTATAAGGAAATACTAGCTATCAACAATATAGCCATGTGTGTGTGTATTTGGTTTTAAATTTCTAATCGCAGTTCGTTAAAATAACTAACCAATAAATAAAAATATTTTAACAATTTCAACTAAATGATGCAAAAACAGAATCAGAATTTGACACTAACTCTCTCTCTCTCTTTCTCTTTCTCTCTCTCTCTCTCTCTCTCTCTCTGTCACCGCCCCCCCCCTCTCTCTCTCTCTGAAAAGGTGCAAAGAAAGAAATTCTTCAGAATGAGAGTAAATTATCATGGCAGGTAGTTCTTCACTTAAGCGAGCCCTGGGGTTCAACATAAAATTCTGAACTCACTGTTCAAAACCAATCTTTCGAGTTCCATTGAGTCCACATTTTTTATTCTACATGCTAGATGCTGTGTTCAATGATAAACATAAATATTTGAGCTGATATAACTGTTTGCATTACGTAAAGATATTTTGAATTAATAAATAAATAAAAAACATTAATGACAAAAACTCTGGAAACATAATTTTATCTTTCAGTATGCTAATAGTCAATAAGTAATAAAGATGTACATAGCGATTCTTCAAGGGTTTTATACCTTTCCAATATACCAAATCACTTGACAAAATAGTATTATTCCATCACATATTGTTGTTTTCCATACTGTTGTTTTTATTGCATTTATTTCTAACGCTTTTAGAGAATCAACTTAATAATTTTAAGTTACGTCACTATTTTGAAAATTTCAGGCGTGATTTTATTTTATTTATTTATTTATTTCAGACTACCTTCATAACCCATCTTGCGTAATACTAATACTGATCAGGAAAACCCATGACGAAAGCAGAAAAATTCAGCAGCTAAAAATAGATCCATTACGCTATTGGAATATTAGAAACTAAAAATATAAGTTTAAGCTTAATGCTTGCAAATCATTGCAAGCGGATAAATAATTGATTTAGTAAGAGTTTCTGAAATAAAATTAAATATTTGTGAAAATGTCGAAAACGTGTAAAAAATCAGCATGGGCTGTGTTTTGCTATAGGAACTAAATCTCCATTGTTAGATGTAAGTTCAAATCGCAGGTAGCGATACAGCATCATTTACAATTCAAGTTCATCACGACCTGTATTAAATATTCATATCAATAATAACATTAATCTACAATACAAGTTGTGGTGAAATTTAATATGGCAAATCATTTACCTTTAAGTGGCCCTGCCTACTATAATTTCTTTTAGCAAACCGCTAAGATATACGAGAGTGGTCTAAAAAGCCTCGGCCTCGATCATAGATGGCAACACCATCGGCAACATTTTTGTTTTCTAAGTTGGTACATCTGTCATTAGCATCCATGTGAAATTGCAAGTCATTCTATCAAGTAGTTTGTTTTATACAGCTGTCTGAAGCAAAAGTGTTATCTGTATCCCTTTAAATGAATAAAATTGCTTATCGTGCTGTTATAAAATTCTTTGTAAAAGAAGGCTTAACGCCAAACGAAATTCATTCGAAGTTCATAAAAGCTTATGGGAACTTCTCCTTCTTTTTCGACAATTAAGAAATGGGCTTCCGAGTTTAAACGTGGACGTACCAGCCTTGAAGATGATCCACGTGAAGGATGTCCAAAAAGTGTAACAATACCAGAAATCACTGATCAAGTGCACGATATAGTATTGGATGACCGGGGAGTCAAAGTGCGTGAAATTGTTGAGACTATAGGCATTTCAAAAGAATGTAGGATATATTTTTCATGAAGAATTTTAAATGAAAAAGCTTTGGGCAAGATGGGTGCCGCGCTTGCTCACAGCAGTTAAAAATGCACTCGCGTGAAAATCTCTGAACAGTGCTTGGAGTGTTTTAACAAGAATAAAACTGATTTCGTGCGTCGATGTTTTACTATGGATTAGACTTGGATTCACCACTACACACCAGAATCCAAACAGCAGTCAAAACAGTGGACAGAAGCCGGTTGTTCAGCGCCAAAGAAGACAAAGTCGGTTCCATCAGCAGGCCAGGTAATGGCATCTGTGTTTTGGGATGCTAAAGGTATTCTGTTTATTAATTATCTTGAAAAGGGTAAAACAATAACTGAGAAATATTATTCCGATCTTTTAACCAGACTAGATGAAATAATTCGTGAGAAAAGACCGCAAGGTTTGCAGAAGAAAAAAAAATCATCTTTCATCAGGACAATGCACCTGCCCCCACAAAAGTGTTTTGGCAATGGGAAAATTAAGGGATCTGCACTATGAATTGTTGGAACATCCACCCTATTCCCCCAGATAAATTTGGCTCCCTCTGACTTCTGTGTCTTCCCAAAACTAAACCTCATCTTCGCTAGTCAGCGTTTTTCTTTGAATCAAGAAGTGATTGCAGCTGTAGAAGAGTATTTTGCAGATTTTACTGAGGACCACTACAGGGACAGGATAATGGTGCTGAAGCATCGCTGGAATAAATGTACTAGTCTTAAGGGAGATTATGATGAAAAATAAAAATAATTTTCAAATTATAAATTCGTTTTTCATTCTTAGGCCGAGAACGTTTCAGACCATTCTCGTATATTAAAACAAATTTGAATTTAGTTAATCATGACAGAAGCAAATAAGGGTACGGCCAGTGTGTTTTCTGTCAATTGCGATTATTCTTCTGGAGTATTTGCTTGTTTTTCAAGATGACAAATCTTGAGTTTCCTGGAAGTAAAAAACCTACTTCCTGGTGTGGGTTGGCAAACCTATCTTCTAACTCCGATCTTTCCCAGGACAAATGTCATGACTTGGTAGTACAATGAGGACCTTTGATTATGAAATAGCACAGCATTATATAGGGATGGCCTATAATCAGTTCTCTAGAACTGATTAATAAAGAAATGTTGTTCCATCACTCCATTAGTTGAAGAAGCACAAGGGTTTCGCAATTTCACTACGTTAGCTGTCATTACTTCACGTGAATGTATCAACATGATATAAATTAATCAAATGAAAAATGTCTACCTAACTTTCTCGTCAATTTCCGATGAATAATTTGAAGGAAGTTCATCATAGACCATTCTTTGATGATGAATGATTCTATAATAATAATAATAATAATAATAATAATAATAATAATAATAATAATAATAATGCAGAAGTGCGTTCATCTGGAGCCATCTGCTAACTTACATTTTTTGGACCTTCCTAGGTGATAGCCATGGTCAAAAGGAGAAAAGGCTCCAAGTCATGAGAATTCTGTCCGAAACAGGTGCAAAGGAATTTGTTCGATAATTTCAAATTTTGAGGAAGGATTCATGCAGATTAAGAGGCAGAAAGGCTGAAGAAAACCGGGAATGGAGCATCTAAATAAAACCAGTGACAAAGAAGATGGAAGGGAGAGATGATAGGTGATTGATCTAAATGACGAGTCAATCTCTAGCAACATACGTTTTGTTACACATTTTAAGTAAGTCTGCAGGAAAAGATGATCGAATAGGATTTCGTATGGTCCATTCTGATACTGGACATTGAATAGAAGACTTCCGTAATGTATATCATACATTTTCAAGAATTGTTGTTAACTTCCAAAATAAGAATAGAATCTGTTGAGTTTGGGGAAGATGTGTCTAATCGTATATTGCTGGACCCGATGTTGATGAATTGGGAACGAAACGACATTCCTAACAATTCATATGGGGGTGGGTTACTTGTTAAAAGAATATTTCTGTATTCTCTCGTTAGAGAAAGAAACTTCTATTCAAAGCATATTATATACTTCTTGGAATGGTACGATTATCCTTTATCATCTCCTTGGAAGAACAAGAAGGAAGTCCTAGTGAATGCCACATTGAGACCGTATATTACAGTAAAACATTAATGAGAAAGTCTTCTAGAAAATACGAGTCTTCTATCAGAATTAGCGTAGTTAGAAGCAGATTTGTTTATGCATCTTCACTCATACCATTCCATAACAGTTATGTGTAAAATATGGCTTTATTTGGCTCTGAAGAAGAGCTTGTCCATATTCTCGTGATAAAAAGTATGCAGGTGGTTATCTATGCACATAGCTAAACCTTTGAAATCTGAAAGGTTTATTGAGAATCAGGGTTGCGAGTTGAATGCTTCGACAAGGACAAGTCGATCTGCTACAACCACATAATCTTCCTTCATGTTTCGAGTTTGAAGGCACATCAGCAGCTCCTATATCCCGCAGAACTGATCTGAGCAGTGGTTAGCAAATGACAACCAACAGCATTTTGTTTATTTTAGTCTAGATATGGTCTGTACTTTGGAATCCGTCTCTCAGCCATTATTTTCTTTTTTCTTGCAAACATCACTTCTATTTGAAGTTAGTACTGCACTTTAAAAAACTGCTGTTCCTCAATAGATTGCTGAGGAACAGCAGTTCCTTCAGCAATCTGTTCAGGAATCTGAACAAAAGCTGTTGTTCTTCAATAGATGTTTACAGAAAAATACTTTCAATTGATTAAAAACTTGCTTTTACTCAACAGTTAAAAACTGCTGAGGATAAAATATTTTTAAGAGAAAAACTACTATACATCAGACCATCCCTAAATATTACAGCATTCTATTTAACGATGAGCTACATATCTTAAAGGTGCATTAACTTGAAAAGAAGCAGTATATACTCGTAGAAGAAGGAAAAACAAAACTGAGAAATTTCTGTAAATGTCATGGAACGCGTAGGTGACGGAGAGGCGGGTCTTACCTGAAAGGATGTTCTCTCTTCCCCTAGGTTGCTGTTATGCAAGGTGAATTTTCTTAATATGTACAACGTAGAGAAGAAGAGTGGGATCACAGCAAAACCATGCTGTTGCAAGAAACAGCATGGCTTCACTAAAGGGAAGTCATGTTGAGAAGTGCTCATATATTATAATAATGTTACGGCTGACTTGGATAAAGGGAATGGGTACATCATTTGTTGAACTTTTCTAAGGGCTTTTGCAGGATACCAAATGTCTCATAAAGGAGTGGAATATAAGCTATGAATTTGATAATCGGGCCGGTATCCCAAAGTGGTATATGGAGGAGGTGAGGTGAATCTGCCAGATTTAATGTGAACGTTGGTATTTCCAAGTTATCCGTCTTTGCACAATTGTTGTCCAATGAATACAACACAGATATTGGGAAGGACTTGACAGGAGATGTTCAATTGTTTGCGGGTACATTACACTGGTGGGATTGTATTTGTGGAACAGATGAGGATAGGAATCTTGGAGTTATGGTGGATAGGGAGTTTAAGTTCAAAGGCGTCATAGCAAAAATTGCAAATACATCTCAGAGGAAAATTGCTGTTCCTAAACAATTATTGACAGGTAACGATAAGTGCATCATTTTGCCTGTTCACATCGCAGTGATAACTGATTATAACAAGATTATATGCGCAGATTTTGTGTCCTGGATTCTGAGTGGATGTGCTGTGCAGAGGGTGCAGAGAAGAGTTATCAAGTTGAATCCAGGACACAAAATCTGCGCATATAATTTCATCAACAGTTTTGTATCTAGCCTATAAACGTTCTTAAAGGGTATTTAGGCTAGATACAAAACTGTTGATGAAATCTTTTGTTATAAGGCAGGTGAACAGAGAACAATGGACATCTGTGGAAGTTGAGAAAGGGGTTAGAACTGATTTTTATCTTACGGAGTACTGAGTGAGCCAAAACAGTTTGCTTGTTGAAGTGGTGAATGTAGCGAATATTTTTATTGTGTTAATTAGTTAAAGGAAGGGTATGGCTGCTGGTGTGAGTGATATTGAAGAACTCATTGAAGGAGTGATACTCCTTCAATGAGTTCTTGACTCATTGGAGGTGTGTGGTAAATATGATGTCATTCATGCTAATTCCAAGATTATCAGGTTATTTCAGGAAAACAGAAAAGATCTCATGAAAGAAAGAAACTGCAAGCCTTTAAACTCTTTCATAGGTATACTTCATTTTCTAATTTAGCGCTGTTTATTTCTATCTCCAGTTTTTTCACAAAATCATGATAACAGAAACGCAAGTATTAGCCTACCTGAGAATTGCCATCTCACTTTTTCCAATCACAAGGGGAGTCCTTTGTCTTGTTGCAAAGATGGTATTTTGAAATGAGACTTAAGATATCATTACAACATGTTAGTCATTATTTAATGCAGAATCTTCTTTTTTGACATTATTTAGCAAACTTTCTCTTTACTATAAAACTTCTTTGTATTCGATCACACTGAATTTTAGTTTCTATTACTTCTTTAAGACAATCTGTCTTATTAAAGTGTTTGATTTTTGTCTTCATATACCTTACCGTTTTTCAACTAACATTTCATAGGAGTTATTCCTTCTTTTTCGGAGATTTTAATGTTCGCATGATTTTTCATAACTTTTTCTAAAATAATTTCATAAAATGTTGTATTAAACAAAGCTCAAAGTGGCCAGGATTTTCTAACTAAATTGCATGATAGCTATAACAAAGTTTGGGTAAACATCTGCAATAAAACGACCAAAATTATGAAAAGCGGCAGGAACATAGAAAACGTCAGTTTTATGTGTTCCTGCAGCTTTTCATAATTTTAACAGAGCAACTATAGAACAAGTAAAATATTTCAGCCATTTAGACACAATTTTAGTGAATATAAAGAAATTAAATATGGAAATGGACATCAGAATAAGCAAATATGATATTGGGGACATAAGCAAGTATGGTATGAAGAGGTAGATGAATAAATTTATATGGAATAAGAGAGAAATTAGCTAAAACACTAAATTAGAAGTATAAGCCAGTGTTCATAAGAAATGTGTAGCACAGTTAATGGCAGGAATATTTTCAATCAAATGGGAGAGGAAAGATCCAGGGAAAGACGGAGATATAGTCGAACTGATGCTCTCATAAGTGCTCTAGAAGAGAGAAATAGAAGACTAGACAATATTGGAGTACTGAAGGGAGGAAAAGTATTGACATCAGATTAATAATATTGCAAACTTAATGATGAGGTAGTATCACAGTATCTTATACCTCCCTTGAGGATACATGTCGGGAAATGGAAAACAATGATGATATATGATCCGAAATACCTATCTATGTGAGTTGCTGCTTTGTGTTACAAGAAAAGGTTTGAGAGTGAAAATATTTAATTATCCGTCAGGGCGATAATTTCCATGTCAACATATAACTGTTGACGTGGAATTCAATGTAATGTGCTAGGTGAAGACATGCAAAACTTGAAAATTATATTTTTTTATTTCAAAAACAAGTATGTTTCATCTTGTTAATCTTATATAATTCTATAAAGAATTTAGAATATTTAAATTCGGGTTCTCAAACTTTTGTTTTTTAGGATTCATAATAGAAGAATGAAAAAAGCGGACACCTAAGAATCATTCTAATTTCATTAATGTGTGATAAAGGCTTACTAGAAACAGAACTAACTGTGAATATTACAAATAAATATGTCTGCGATTTTAACTTCTTTATTAAAAACAAAAGCAGTTGAAAATGTGGAATGGTACGCTATATGCCAATAATTATCCGGACACTTGAGCAATTTACAATTGATACCAGCAGGCGAACCCTAATATTGGTTAAGTCCACTTTTGACTTTGATCACATCCTGCACCCTTTGAGGGAGGCTTTCCACCAATGTGCAGCAGACATGTGGAATTTGTTTCCATTCCTCCATCAAAGCACCACTGAGTTCAGCGACAAATCAAGGACGTGCTGTTCTGGACCTCAATTCCCGCTCCAATTCGTCCCACTGGTGATCAATGGGGGTTGAGATCACGACTCTGTGCAGGCTAGGGCAGTCGTTTAACACTCATCTATTCACACACTTTCATAACAGCCGCAGCTTTATGACATAGGACATTGTCGTCTTGATAGTAACACTGGTCCCTTCCATAAAAACTCCACAGTGTAAGCAGCACTTGATTATCCAGATTATCAAGGTATGAGCTGCCTTCATGGGACCACGGACAACGACCAGTGGTTCCACTCTGCTCAGAATGGTGTTTTTGGCGCTCTGGAACTCATTGCGGATGGTCTGTGCCGATTGTAGCGGGAGTTTGCATGCTGAGCGGGTTTTATCACCCTCCTGTCCCTGTCAGTCATTTTCGGCGGCCGTCCCGGGTGTTTTCCTGCATGCCATAATGTCTCCATTTGTTGATCACATTGCCAACCATTGATATTATATGCTGCAGTTGAGCGGCAATGGCATGTATAGACATGTCACTAATGCGAGAGATGACACCTCTCTCGAAGTCACTGAGTTCACGTCGTGTTGCCATACCCCTTGTATTCAATTACTAGGATGAAATTGCTTCCTACTATCTGTACGCTGGTTTTTATGTTATCAGCAAACCTGGAATGTTCCATAACTTCAAATAACAGGGGTGTCCGAACAATTATTGGTAGTTAGTGTATATATTCAATAAACTGCTTGTAAAGAAGTCAGGCGAGGAATAATATGAGGAACAAATAGCCATGGAGCGCACCATAATAGCATGTAGACTGCCATTCGCTGCAATGATTGCAGCAATCATGTGTGGCATATTTTACACGAGCGTACGATTGAAATCGATTGGAATTTTGGACCATTCTTCCTATAGGCATGTAACTAGGTCCTGAACTATTGTAGAGAGGACGTCCCTTGACCCTCACTCGACGCTCCAGTTCATCCCATAGATATTCAGTGGGATGTCGAGGCCAGTCAAATGTGGTGACGTTAATGTCCAGAAACTACGCAGTTACAGCAGCATCACCAGCAGCAGTATGACATAATGCACTCTCTTGCTGAAATAGAAAATGGTTAGTTCCGTAGAAACACCATAACGTAGTAAGCATAACATTGCCCGGAATGTTCAGATACCTCTCGGAGGTCATTGTTTGTGGCATCGCACAGAGGTCCGAGGCCAAAACAGGAATAACAGCACCATGCCATCACATCGTCACATTCGAATTTCATAGTTGGGGTTACGCCCTCTGCTACGAGATGTTCATCAGGCATCCTCCATACCCACACATGATTCGTCACTCCATAACACAGTTTTCCAAACTTCCGTCTCCCATTGGGCACGCTCTTTGCATCACGACTCTGCATTTTGGTTTGGATAATGTGGGACTTGTATATTGCGGTCCTACCATAGCAAATCATGTGTGATCCTTGCTTGTGGCATCGTCGATTCCCGTAAGATCGCATTCAATGTGTCGGCCGACAAATGGTGATTTTTTACATATCATTCTTTGTAGCATTCTATGGTCACGTTCGGTGAGTGTGGTAGGTCGTCCACTGCGGGCGCCACTTGCAGTTGACCCCTTGCACTTCCATCTCAGCAAGGTATCGCTGGTTGTTGACCAGGGATTGCCCTTGAGCCTATAACATGGCATCCTATCGCAACGCCTCTTTCAAACTCAATCATTTCCTTTCTCGCATCCATTTTACCCGGACACAGTTGCAATCACTTGGGAGCATCATATTCCTCCAATTTCTATCGGCTCCCAACATGTGATTCGTTTCATGTAGGAAGCATAGCATTGCTCATAGGAGTGCCCGTAGAGTATTTTCGAGCAGTGTATATCGCTCTTCTGGAACAACAGATTTTCCAAAATAAATGAAAACTGATAAAACAGGAAATTTAATCTTCAGAATTGTTAATCTCAAGATTTTGCCGTATTATTTCTTAGTCTGCAAATCGTTTCAAAACTGTTCCATTAACATTTCATGCAGTGCTCTGAACAAACGGCAAAAATTCCCCCATTTTGATAATTGTTAATTTGTTAATTGACTATTGTTAATACGTCTCAACCTGTTCATCAATTGTATACATTTAGAGAACAATCAAAACTAATTAGTTTGATGAGATGTGTCCGTTTCCTTCTCTAGATGTGATCTTTTTGTTCTTTATTTTTTGGTTCTCGCTTAATTTGAACTTCTCTTCAATCATTTTGGAATGGACTAAGCCAGAGTTTCCCAACATGTGAGCACTAACCTTAAGCGAAAGAGAGATAGATAGATATTTTTTATTTTATTTTAAAAATACCAGAAAGAGAGAGAGAGAGAGAGAGAGAGAGAGAGAGATTAAAGTACAAATCTGAAATGCTCAAATATATATTTGAACTTTTAGGGAATTGAAAACAACGTTTTGAAAAATAAAAGCAGTAGTAGGCTTCATTTGATTACGGAGTACAAACTGAGTAAAAATCTGAACCACTTTCTTCTAATTAATATTTTGCAGGCAAATTCCTAGACTACGAAAGGCATCTTCCAATAGGGAATACTTGGAGAAGGCTGTGGAGAACAAGCCGCTTAAAATCTTACTACTAAAAGAGTAATTAAGTTAATTAAGGAATTCTGAACTCATTTTTCCTTTCTTTCTCCCTAGAAGATCTCTTTTTTTTTATTATTCTGCATCTTTGTTTTACATATGCGATGATGAAACTCATCTCTTTTGGTTTCTTTTATCTGCCACTTATCAAATAAGTTGGAACAAGCGCCTGAAAGCCACTCTACTTTTATGATTTAATTGAAAATTCATCCAACTAAGTTGCTTTTTCATCTTCATTTAGGAAGACACAGGTTCAAATCTACTCACGAGAGAAAGGAACGTTTTTAACGTGCGCTAAGTTACGCGATCTAAAATGAAAACGAACCTTATATTACATTTGGAAAATTCTGATCTGGTTTTTCTTCATAAACAGAAAGCTCAACTTCCTAACAAATCCATTAAATAGACGTCATTCCTACATTTCAATTAAACCTGAAAGTGACTTCAAAGATTTACACTTTTGCATTTCACTTCTAGATTGATTTGGATTTGAAAATAGATTTCCGTATTGGTTTACGAATTTTTGTGCGATATCGTTAAATGCCTCCTCCTTTGCAATCGTTCTCTCTCTCTCTTGCTCTGTCTTTCTCTCACACACATCAGATCTATCACACTGACACCGCTTCGATAGATTAACAAAGCACTTTTCACACTTAACTAATTGTTTATATTTATATAGCTTATTTTCTAGAACCACATTCATTCACAGTTTATTGTGCAAATCCTCAATTGTTATTTCCAAGCCATTTAGGTGTATTTTCTTCCCAAATCCAGCCTACAGTTTCTGTTAGGTCATTCAGCGATCTTAAGTGTTCGCGATTTTGGTAAGAAAAGTAGCATAGGAATTCAGAGTGGCACTAGGAAAAACGAAAATATAGAATTAAAATTATATATATACGAGTATAAGAATCGTTATTATAAAAATAGAGATATTTTGCCGGAATTCTGAAGAAAAAAGCAGTAAAAAATCTTCGTATGTTCAGTGTCAACATCGAAAAGTAATTCACATAAGAACGTATAGAACATTAGCGGCATAGAGGAACCTAGTGAGCCAGCGAAAAATATTAATGCAAGGTAACAAGTTCGTATCTGGAAAACCATGCAAACAAAACGGGAATTAATTACTTGCCGACTGCAAAGAAATTGCCTTCATAATTGTGCAAGTCAGGTACAGGTAGTCGAGAGTACCTCAAAAATTCATCGCATTTTCTATCGATTATTTTTTTCATTTTCTTTTTTTCTGAGATTACCGGGTTCTTTTACCGGGTGTGATGTTTAATTTCCCCGATTGCGGGCACGTGTTGAATTCCATATGTTTCCAATTATATCGATGTTTGAATGCAGACAGATATGAGGGAGGAGAGTGGGATGTAGAGATGGGGTGATGGACGACAGAAACACAAAATGAAGCACGTATTATGACAGTCACTGGTTTTTTACCGAGCCTGATAAATCAGGACGGGTGACAGCGAACGGCAACAAGAGGAGAAGGCGTGCACTCCTGCGGCCGCGATCGATGCTGTCAGATTCGTGGTGATAGGCAGCGGGACTAGAATCCTGGGAATGGGAATGAAAGCAAGGGAATATCAATCTCTCGAACTGTAGCTGAACGCACATTACAAATACAGCTTCGGTGACTTCGTGTGACTTGTTCGACTGTACTAGCGTAATATAAATGGAAGAAAGAGAGACAAGATGAGATAGAAAAGCAATTCACACAGAAAGCGACAACTTTGACTGGTGAAGGCTCGTATTTCTCCCCTCCATTTTGCATTTTTATTTCCTATCGCATTTATTTCTATTTGCATTTTTTTTATTTGCTTTTGCATTTTATTTACTCTCTGACCGAGTGCAGAGCTATTACTGGAATAATTTCTCTACAGCAGTACCTGTTGAACATCAAAACTGCGCCTGCGCCGTTGACTAGTCATTTCTTTGGTGTATCGAATTTCTGATTATTGGGTTTCGAATTGTTGATGCTTTGTATTGTTACCTCTCTCAAATTATTGAATTTTATGCTGGTGTATTGTTTCTTTTTGATTGCCACAGGATACATGATTTTCGATAAATCATTTATCGTTTGTCCCAAAGATACTGCCTATTGTGCAAATCTAATTAACCATAAAGTACTGTAAGCATTTTTGTCCGATTTAAATGAACAGAAATTAGTTATTTTACACTGTTGTCGGAATAATTCGCATCGATCCCTTCCATCTGCAGTTCAGGAAAATACTGATACAAAATAAATAACGGAAAAAACTCACATAGAAAGATTATTTAATAGTATAATTTTCGCTGTGTGTCACAGGCATCTTCAGTACATTAAGCTCAAAATTAAACACTAACTGACAGTTCCAAAAAGCGCCACCTAAGTAGCTGGTGTAAGATAACTAAAAAGGTCAATAAATTTCCTAACAAAAAAAAAATGTATACAATAAAAAGTTAGGGAAAATGAGCTGATTTGTAAAGTACTATCTCCCATAAAGGGAATAGACGTAAGCCGTCGGATCTGTTTAAGTTAGGAGAATGAAGCAGAGTTTCACATGTTTCTTTATAAAGGCGTTCCATGAGAAACTGACTTTTGTGAAGAACTCTTGTCTTTCTCCAATGAACTCTGTGTCTAGTGAAGATGGCATTGAATATTGAATACTTTAAACCTGAAAAGTCTGGACTTGCAGAACGTGCCATCTTCACTAGACACAGAGTTCATTGGAGAAAGACAAGAGTTCTTCACAAAAGTCAGTTTCTCATGGAACGCCTTTATAAAGAAACATGTGAAACTCTACTTCATTCTCCTAACTTAAACAGATCCGACGGCTTAAGTCTATCCCCTTTATGGCAGATAGTACTTTACAAATCAGCTAATCTTTCCTAACTTTTTATTATATTAATTTTTTTTTTTTTTTTTAATTTTAGGAAATTTATTGACCTTTTTAGTTATCTTACACCAGCTACTTAGGTGGCGCTTTTTGGAATTGTCAGTTAGTGTTTAATTTTGAGCGTAATATACTGAAGATGCCTGTGATACACAGGCGAAAATTATACTAATAAATAATCTTTCTACGTGAGTTTTTTCCGTTATTTATTTTGTATCAATATGTCTACTCACGGTTTACTTCTTTTAAAAGGAAAATAGTGTTCAGTAATCCGAAAAAGGATGATTCATTAAACACCTAAACAGCTGTAAATAAAATAAAAATAATATTTTATATATTGTTCTTAAATTTATGATTACATAAATATAAGTTATGGGTATCACACACACAAAATAATACAGAACGTGCAGTTAATTACGTATTGAATTATCTGGTGTTATTTAAAAGTGTAAATAAATTTAAATAAATTTAAATAAATTCTGCTTCCTAAAATTTACCTACTGACGGTGTCCACATGTTGAAGTGTAAACTTTCGAGGATAGAAGTGCTATAATACTTTTCTCGATTGGTCTGAATATCATTTTAATATTTACATAAATCGGAATCTAAATGAACTTTCCACTAAAACCAGATTTCAGTTCAATTCCAAACGTTTACCACTTCACTTCCTTGACCCTTGAGTAAAACATTAACTATTAGTCAAAATGCAAGATGATTTTCTTTCTTGAAGAGAGTTTCTTTCTGAATTTTTTTTTCTGTTTCTCTTTTCTGTGGACCTGTCAGTTGTACCTTAAAACGTTTTATAATGTACTATTTATTTAGCTTATTGAAATCGTCTTTCTCAGTTCCTCTAAAACACTTTCACACCTAACTGCATGATAGGGCATTAACTAACTTAGTTGCATCTCATTTTGCTTAGAAAATCATTCTGAGATCGATAAGTTGGTATTAAAAATTAAACTAGCCATGTGATTACTAGGTTATGTGGTGCCATCTGTTAGTAAGAAATTAAATTACGTCGATGACTGAAAAGAGAAAATTGTCAATAATTAAACTAAACCTTTAGTAAAAAATTATTTAGGAAAATGCATTTTTTTATGATACAAAAATACAAAAATTCGTCCCTTAACAAAAGTTCGGAATAAGACAACAAAAGTATTCCGACTGCATAATTCGATTCGGACCCCCCCCCCAACCATCTAATTAGATACCTCTTTATCTTGTTCAGAATCCCTGATGTTAATTATTAATTTCTCTTCTCCTAAACAGACTGCTTACTTATAAGTCTACGTTAGAAATCTCAAGTTCATATTCTAGGTACTTATCTTTCAGACTAAGTTAAGGGGATAAAAATCCCTTATTGTTTTTTAGCCAGTAAGCGAAACTAAGATCGAAAACTACGATCTGTAACGTTTCATGCCGACGAACTGTCGGCGTATCCAAGCGTAAGTGACCACTTGGTAGTGCCACACCACGGCAACTCGTTGCAAAGGTGGAGCAAGATCCCTCACTGTTTTTGATATTTTCTCATAATGTAAAAACACACAGCTCTTAGGAGATATAGTACTGTTTTACATTATGAGGAGAGATCACTACCCAGACCGGTTTCAACCTTTTTTTAGGTCACATCAGTGAGTAGCTAGACCTATCAGAATATCAGAGTTTAAGTGAAAAGAACTTACATACTTTTGCTATACGATTGCCAGAAAGGTGTGTCACTATATTATATTATAACATATTATAACTAAGATGAAAAGCCAAACGGCTATTTTTTTCTGGCGAGGTTGATAAGTTAAGGGGATAAAAATCCCTTATTGTTTTTCCACCTTTGCAACGAGTTGCCGTGGTGTGGCACTACCAAGTGGTCACTTACCCTTGGATACGCCGACAGTTCGTCGGCATGAAACGTTACAGATCGTAGTTTTCGATCTTAGTTTCGCTTACTGGCTGAAAAAAAGTTTTCACTTGAACTCTGATATTCCAGGTCTCAGCGACATACCAAATTTTTACTTTTCATCAGAAGTGGCTCTTGGGCCATGAAAATATTCAAACGCCTCGAAGGCTTCATCTACATATTCATATTTCCCTGGACTTGTGGGTTCAAATCGTCCACCTTATTGAATCATGGGTTCGAATCGTACACCTTCTCGAGTCGTGGGTTCGAATCGTTCACCTTCTCGAGTCGTGGGTTCGAATCGTTCACCTTCCCGATTCTAGCCTAGCTGTTTTTTCTTGAGATCCAGAGCCTGAGAATCCTGTGCGAGCCATGCTGCATGATACCTGCAAGTCAACTTGGTAAGACCCCTAATTTGTTATTTTTCTTGTTTTTCTCTGGTATTTTTGATCTTGCCTGGTGGCTGTCTGTCAGTCTTCCGCCTGTTAGTAGGAGATTTCTGCGGACGTGGAACGCTTGGCGTTTCTCTTTTTTTTTTTTCCTGGAAGGCTCACTGGTTCCTTCCTTTTTTTTCTGGAAATTATAACAAGGATATTCTTAACTTTCTGATATGACTTCCTTCTTACCTAGAGTGAAAACCCTCGGTTTCGAGGTAAAATCTAGCATCGAAAAGCGGACGTTCGCGAAAGCTTTAATAGATACTGTAGGGAGAAATAATATATTCGGATTTACCCCGTACGGGGGAGGGAGGTTCCAGGTCGTTGTAAAAGACGAAGCAACGAGAGAAAAACTCTCTTTAGGAATTCAATGCGAAGGACAAAAATACCTCCCTTTAATAGGATGTATGTTAAAAACGATCAGAATAGACAGATTCCCAGTCGAATATTTAGAAAGCGGGGACGCTCTAATTAAGAATCTTTTTTCCAAATGGGGAACAGTGAAAGAAGTTAGAATAATGCAGGACAGTGACTTCCCAGAATGGAAGTCGGGGTGGTATACGTCTCCATGGAGATGAAAACACCCGTTCCCAACTTCGTCTTTATCGGTTCAGCCAGGGTAATGATCAATTACCCTGGTGTGAAGAAGCAGTGCTTCAGATGCGGATCCTTCGAACATATGGGAGCAGACTGCCCCAAAGGCAAATGCCAAAACTGCATGACAGCAGGTCATGGCCTGGATAAATGCGATCAAGCATGTTTAAAATGCGGGGACACAAAACACAAAGTAAATGAATGCCCGCGTAGAACAGCTGCGGAAAGAACAGGAGGTAATATAACCCCCGCCTCCGCAATACCTACAGAAAACCCTGCGATGGCAGAGCAAGAAGCAGCTCCATCCGTACAGCCACCACCTGACACGATGTTGATAGCAGATCCTAAATTGTTGAAACAAACCACACCAAGGAAAACAGAAAAGAAGAAGCAGCGCTTCTCAAAGGTAGAAACCCCTACTAGTAAAACAGAAACAAGAGAAGAAAAAATGGAAGCAAACAGTGCCGCAAAACGCACGAGAAACTCGGACACGGAAGAAAATAAGGACAAAAGCCAGCAGCTCAAATCCAACAGAAAATAATAGTGAAACCCCAACACCAGCAAAGGAAAATCTAACAACAATGGGGGAACCAGGGGAACTGGAATCCCAGATCTCCGGTAAAGACGATTCTGACGATGATATGAAATTCTAGGACAGCAACATGGAGGATAACAATACAACCGCCCCCCCCCCTCCCCCCCAGAAATCCAGGAAGTTCGTAAACGAAGTAACACTCCCCAACCTCTAAAATGAAGCAAAGTTTAAAAATTGCAACATTAAACGTAAGCGGTCTGTGCAATCCTCAGGCGCAAAGCGTTGTCTAGAGACTGATGTTAATGCATAATATCAACATTTTATTCTTGCAAGAAACCCACTTTTACAAACACTGGGACGTGGAGAATTTTTCGAGAAGCTACCCGGTCACCAGCTACTGGTGCTTCGGGGAAGCTCACTCGCGAGGGGTGGGAATACACTTTGCCCCCCAATCGCGGGGGGGGGTTCTTCAATGTCCAGAAAGACGCTAGAGGACGTTTCTTGTCCGTGGACGTTTCTTGTCGGTGGCCGTAACACCCGGTTGTTTGTGGCTGTCTACGCCCCGAACAACCCCCACCAACGAAACGGTTTCTTTGCCACACTGGAAAACTATTTTCTAGGCGCACAACACCTAATCGTGGCGAGCGACTGGAACTGTATAGAAGATGCACGATATGACAAAATAGGCGGGAATGCTAACAGCGGAACTGGCGGTTTTGCAGCACTGAAACTTTGCTGCGAAAACTTCGACCTTGTTGATATCTGGAGACGGAAGAATCCACTAAAAGTCGGAACAACGTGGTGTCGTGGTCAGATATCAACAAGGCTCGACAGGTTCTATGTATCCCAGTTTTTAGAACCACATGTTCTTGGGGTACGTCATATCGCTGTGAGAGGTCTGCTAACAGACCACCAAATGGTACTATTAAAAATAAGGATACCAGAAATAATAGAAACAGCCAGAGGTCCTTGGAGGCTCCCTCCCGATTTCCCCAGTCTTTTTAGCGATAAGCTACAGAACCTCTGTAACGAATGGAGAGACACTAACTGGGACTGGGAAACCTGGCTACAGTTCAAGTCGCAGGCAAGGGAACTCTTTCAGCGGTGTGGGCGTGAAAGGGCACACCAACAGAGACAACGTCTGAGGGATCTCTATAGGGAGCTCGGCTGGTACCGCGCCAACGAGCGGAGAGGAATTCCCTGTAGCGATCTTATCAGACAGGTAGAAATCGAGCTACATCAAGAGCGGCAGAGTAGAGTCGAGGACCTCAATTTTCGAGCGAGACTCTATCTCAGATATTTGGAAACACCTTCCGCCGCTTTCTACAATCAACAACGGGTGGCGGCAAATGACGAGCGAACGGTTTACCAGATCCAAGAGAATGGCAAACTGATAAAATCAACCCCTGAAATACTTCGCATTTTCCATCAGCAGAGCGCAGATGTTTTCAATGAGTGGGACATCACACGTCTTCTCGAGCATCTTACCGCTCTGCATGACAGGCCGATAACTGCTGAGGAAATAAAAACAGCTTGCAAAACAACGAAGGCAAGAAAAACCCCAGGGTTAGATGGGTTAGGGATAGAATTCTACCGATCTATCTGGGACTACGCACTACCAGTTTTAGTCAAAATATTTAATGAATTCCTCACTTCGGGAAATATCCCCGAGGGTTAAAAGCTACACAATTTTTATCCCAAAGAAAGATCGAGATCGCATCTTGGCAGATAGCTGGCGACCGATCTCCTTAACTAATTCCGATTACAAAATATTTGCAAAAATTATCTGCAGCCGCATCAAATGCGGTGTAGAAAGAATCATAACAATCACCCAGGTTTACGGAATACCGGGTAGATCGATGGAATTAAATCTCTTTTTCTTAAGAGATCTAATCCGTCTGGCCAAAAATAAAAATTACCCTTTGGCACTTCTCTCTACGGATCTGGAAAAAGCGTTCGACAGCGTCAGACACACGTACTTGCAGGACATCCTTCAGAAAATAGGTGTGGGCTGGAGGCTTAGGCAAACAATCAAAAACATCTACGCAAAGGCCTCTACCCAAATAGCTATCAACGGGTTCCTCTCGGAACCAGTTCCTATTAAAAAGGGGGTAAGACAGGGCTGCCCACTAAGCCCTCTCCTCTTCTCACTCGCGTTAGAACCCCTCATAAGAAAAATAGATAACTCCCCCTGCAGTTAGAGGAATACCGCTACCTCCAGTCTCCAGACAGAGCAAAATTGTAGCATATGCCGATGATGTAGTGGCGACGCTCAGAGATTCTGAGTCCATCTACATTTATTTCTGCATTTTGCAAAAATTCAGCATGGCCAGTGGTCTTCGCGTTAATACTTCGAAGACCAAAATTAAAATTTTTGGAAATTTCCATAGAAATAACCTTCCTTGTGGTTTAGTCCCGCCAACGCAGCCGCTAACAGTACTAGGCGTCCCATTCACGGCGAGCCTGGTACTGCCTGTTAAGAAATTGCGGGAAGAGTGCGAAAAGAAAATAAAACCTTTTAAACCCAATTATTTCTCCTTCTACGGAAGAACAGTAATAATAAAAACAGTAATAATCCCCATGCTAATGCATACAATAAATATTACTAATATAAAAAAAACCCAAGAAGAACAACTTTACAAAACACTAATAGATTTTTTTTTGGAACGGAAGAAAGCATGAGGTTAAAAAAGAATATCTAAAACTCAAAATCAATCAATGGGGGGTTTCTCACTTCCGAAATTAAACTGCCTATTCTATGCAAACACTCTCAAAACCATAGGGAAGGCCTTAAAATCTAACCATATTTCAGGATCCCTAATTAAATACTTTCTAGGGCATTTTCTCCCCTACTTCGGGACCACGGGACATGCTGATCCCAGCGCAGAGGTTGTGCCAGAATGGTATTATCCATTATGCCAACAGCTTAAAAAATTTAAAACCGAAGGGATGGAAATTCTAAAATTAAAGCCACAAGCAAGATATTGGGAGTTCTTTCGACTTTCCGGATGTGATAAGCCAAATATAGAAACTAACATGGAAACGCTATTTCAAAATATCAGAAATAGCTGGGGACAGCCATTTCACCAGGATCTGGCATGGCGAATAGCCTATGGTCAGCTACCGGTGAAACTGGTTATGTCCCGATACAATTCAAGACCATGCGACCCCTTCTGCGACGTCTGCCAGAGCATTGAAACGGTGGGACATTTCTTTTACTCATGCCCCCCCCCCCCCCCGCCCGATATGTCTGGCAAAAATTAAGCGCAGTACTGGGAATCCAGCCACTTACACTAGAGGAGGTCTTGTACCTGCAATTTCCCCCACCAATCAAGAAAATTCAGAAATTTACAATTTTTCTCATCAATGTAATCAAGTATCACATCTGGAAAGTGCGAAAAAAGTCCCAAATCAGCGATGAAAACACTATACAAGCCAAAATACTCAGCGGGATCTATTTCTACCTACCTAGGTTTTTCGCACAAGAAAGACATATACTAAGGGATGGGAGGTTTGTACATAAATGGTGCAAACCTCCTATCCTCCGTGTCCTGAGACAGGGCTTAATCATACCGTGTCTCTTCCTTTAAAAAGAAATATGTAAAAAAAAAAAAATCAGCTAACGCCTTTTTATTCCCGTATACGGGAGTAGGCGAGGCCATTTAGCCCTATCTAACTTTTGGAGACTGAGTGGGCAGTTCAATCTCCACTGGTACCCAATCAGAGACAGATGGCCCAAGGCTATCACTAATTAAGCGGTACACAGTGAAGAGAGACGGCTCAAATGTGCCGCCATCTCGTGGTCCCTAACCTTAACACAATATATTTTAATGTCTGAAAATAATGTGGGTTCTACGGTCGATTTTCTTGAGTTTACGGGACGAAAAACCCGAGTTTCCGGGAGGAAAAACCCGCTTGCCCGTGCCAGAGATCGACTAACTCGGGAACCGGTCGAAAAAAGGCTTAGAAAAATTTCCTCTAGTCGGCGACTAGATTTGAACCACGAAACCCTTTCTTCGTGCGGTCAAGCGCTGTAGAGTGCAAATGCCACTTCTACTGAGCTACACAGGCCGTAAAAGAAATATGTTTGTCTGTTTTTTTTTTTTTTTTTTTTTTTCCCTTCTCTTTTTCTCTCTTCACGAGTTCTTACAGTTCATATAGGAGGGGGCAGATCTAAGAACCCGGGCTGCGAAGGCTTACAGCGAGGCGGTGCTGCTCCTTGTGAGCGGCATCTCTCTGGCCAGATTCTTTCCCCAAATCTTGCTCTTCCCGTGGTGTAAGGTTGGCCAGTTCTTTTACTGTTTATATATATATATATATATATAAAATCTGTTATTTTTCAATAAAATTAAATGAAGTTTTAAAAGAAACTTAGGCATTCTTATTTTCCGAAAAAAAAAAAAAAAAAAAAAAAAAAATCCGGATTAAGTTTTATACTAAAACAGGTGTTAGAAGATGACCTCCAAAGACACCTGGTCAGTTAAATTGTTAATTTAAAAGTATTTTACGAGCGCATATAAGAAAAGTTTAGTTTATTTCAAAGTTTATTTTTAGAACAGGTGTAAGGAGATGATGTTTTACAGACCTTTTAGCCACAACCTCTGGGTTATACAGCTAAACGGTTTGACTGAGGCCTCTTTTTACCTACTACTATCCTACTCTACCTTTCTTTAATCTCCCCTATTACAATCTTTATACTCCAAAGGCCGATGATGAAAGACATTAACTCCCATTCTAGCTACTCACTGATGAGACCTCAAAAAAGGTTGAAACCGGTCTGGGTAGTGACCTCTCCTCATAATGTAATTACAGTATTGCATCTCCTAAGAGCTGTGTGTTTTTACATTATGAGAAAATATCAAGAATAGTGAGGGACTTGCTCCACCTTTGCAACGAGTTGCCGTGGTGTGGCACTACCAAGTGGTCACTTACGCTTGGATACGCCGACAGTTCGTCGGCATGAAACGTTACAGATCGTAGTTTTCGATCTTAGTTTCGCTTACTGGCTGAAAAACAATAAGGGATTTTTATCCCCTTAACTTATCAACCTCGACAGAAAAAAAATAGCCGTTTGGCTTTTCATCTTATCTTTCAGACTGTTACCGGCCTACTATACGATCCAGTGTTTCTGTCTACCTGAGCTATGTGTTTACGGCTGGTTGGTCTTTATATATATATATTTTTTTCCCAATGTGCGCTCCATTAAAACGTGGTAGAAAAATTTATGAGCATACGGAAATCAACACAGAAATCTCAAAGAGAAAACCTTAAAACAGGGGTCTTCGACGCATGGCCCGCGGAGCTCTTTGCCGTGGCCCGCCGGCCATTTTGAAAAAAAAAAAAAAAAAAAAAAAAAAACTACTTAACATTAAAATGCGATTAAATAAAAAATAATTTCAATGAAGCCCGTGGGCCACTAAGCTATACGGTGGTATTTATAATTGTGAGATGCTTTCCAGATTCACAAGGA